>NW_026776257.1:0-240000 GCF_030936135.1 Gavia stellata | reverse complement strand
TAAACCTAACTCCTAACCCTAACCCAAAACCGTAACCCTAAACGTAAACCTAAATGTTAAGCTAAACCTAAAGCTAAACCTAAGGCTAATGCTAACCCTAACTGTAACTGTAAACCTAAAGCTAACTGTACACTCTACCCCTAACCCTGAAGGTAAAACCGCCTACCAGCCGGTGTTTAAAACAGGTCTTCCGGTGTTAGAGAGATACTTCCGGTGAAATGGCGCCCACTTCTAGTTGCTGGGTGTTGACTTCCGGTGTTACAGAGGTAGTTCCGGTTGAATGGCGGCCACTTTTGGCGTTGCAGAGGCAATTTCGATAAGGTGGAGGTCACTTCCGGTCGCGGGGCAGTCACTTCCGGCGTCGGGCACTCACTTCCGGCCGCGGGGCACCACTGGGACATCCGGTTGCCGTACGGGGCACTCACTTCCGGCGTCGGGCACTCACTTCCGGCCGCGGGGCACCACTGGGACTTCCGGTTGCCGTGCAGGGCACTCACTTCCGGCCGCGGGGCACCACTGGGACTTCCGGTTGCCGTGCAGGGCACTCAGTTCCGGCCCTGGAGGTGTGCTGGATCATAGAGTTTCTTTTTATGTATTGCTTGGTTTTTATTTTGTTTTTGGTTTGGGTTTTGAATTGTCTTATTTTGCTGTGTTGTGGTAGTGTATGAGATGGTAGGGTTGACTGAACAATAAAGAAAAATAAAAAAAATAAATCTGGTGCAGCAGTAGAAAATGGCTTGCTCCCTGGGAGAAAATATTGTGTGTGGGGTGTTTTTTTTTTTTTTTTTTTTTAAAAAAATTTCTTTACTCCGAGGGAGTATGCCATTTTCTACTGCTGTTAGTTTTGGGGGTAGAAATTTATTTGTGTGCTTGCCTAAAAAAGGCTAAGGCACACATGGGCCAAAAAAAAGATTACTATAAAATAGCATGTAACAAGAACACTCCCAACACTCAAAAACAGACAAAAGCAAACACGAGACAAGGGACACATGCATCCACTGCCACCACACAAAGGACCGAGACCCACAGCTGCAACACTAGGCATCTACGACCAGGACAAAGCAAGGCAAACACCTACAGCCCACAGGGAAGAGCAAACACAAAGACAAACAGAATGCATGGACAAAAAAACCCACTGCCACCAACAGAGAGGGAACTGAGTCTGAGAAACAAAGGCACAAGAGACAAAAAGAGAAAATGCATCTTTATTACAACTTCATCATATCAATTTTCTTTTTTTTAGCTTAGGCTAGTCCAAAAACTAGGCCTTATTAGAGTTCCAACTACTATTTTTATCTCTCTCAGCAACAAAGGTAACTACAGCTTCCCTAGGAGCTTCCCAACTGTACTGCTCCATTTGTTACTTTCTTTTACCCATACTCACATTTAATCCACACCCTCTCTTATTGTCATCACCTTCTTGGGAGGGCTGCTTGGCTTAGGTGGCTTTTGGGCCCAGGTTTAGTTTAGGTTGCTTTAAAATGCCTCAGGGTTCTTACAAAGAAAAATCTTTACTGCCAATACTCAAGCTCTGCTTTAGAGCCCCAAAGATGCATGCTTTCTTTAAACCCATGCACAGCTACCTTTACCTCTATCTATCACCTACGCTCCCTCATATGCCTATTCCTATCTTTACACTATCATTTACAATATTTGCCACCACCAGTTCTGAGCAAGAGGGACTTTCTGGTCCCATAACTGTTTTCCATTTTCTTCACTCCTTCCAAGAGCTGCCTACAGGCATTCAAGGCCCACATCTCACTTTGTACCTTCATTTGCCATTTCAGTCATTACTGTGCTTTCAAGGGGGATGCGCTACCACCTGGTTTTTTGTTCCCCCTTTGTGTTTATATCTGTCCTTTTCTGACTCCTAGTCAGCGTTCCAGTATCTACACCTATGGTTCAACTCTATGCTGTTCTTTTACTACCACAATACAAATACTCAGTGCATAGAACATCAAGTCATCCCTACTATTCCTTTTGTTCAGTTTTTAGCAAATTTCTCCCATTAATACATTTACACTCCAGAACTTTACAGCTACCTTCATAGGCATAGCAACTCTTTACTACCTGCACTTCTCGGCCTAGGACCCTCTTCCGCATTCCTCCCTCCCATTACATCCACCACTTTACATCCAGCCATTTTCCTCTTCACAGCAACATTGTCTCCACCAATTGTGTTCCCAAGCCAAAAGCCAGCAAGCTCTGCTTCTCTCAACACACCCTCAACTACAGCGCCTACACACAAAAATAAAATGCAGTCTGTTTCAGCACATGAGAAACTACTAAGCCCATCAAAAACATTTCCCATGTCACCCATGTCTAATACAGTTAGGCCCACCCACTTTGCAATCAAGCCTTCCCTGACCCTGGCTGCCTAGTCCACCTCCCCACACCTTTCTACTTCAAGATCTGTGACGGTCTTCCCATGACCATGAGCTAAACACCATACCTCCCCGCAATGACAGGCAAATGCCCTGTTCCAGGGGAGTGCTCCCCGGGAACAACATTTGCAGGGGCCTCAAAAAAAAAAAAAACACCACCAAAACAAACCACCCTGCCTACAAAAACCCTAGCCCCGGCCTGACCTCCACCCAAACATTGGTGACAAACATCACCTCGCAGAGCGGCCGGGACCGGGGAAAAAAAAACCCAGCCGGGGGAAAAAAAAAATCCCCCGGCTGGGGTTTTTTTTTAATTCTATTTCTCTTTCCGTATGTCCACAAGAGACAAACAATCTCACCTCCACCCTACACAAAAAAAACACATCAAGTAAAAACCAGATCACTATACAAGCCTAGGCACCTCCACAACACACCGCTCATTCAGCTACTGCCTACATTACCCCCCACTCTCACCTCATCCCCTCCTGCCACCCACCCGCCCCGAGGGGCTGTCGCCCGTTTCCGCCACGCTCCCAGGAACAGGCTTCCCGGGGCAGCCTCAAAAAACACACCCACACGCCACCCTGCCTGCAAAAACCCCAGCCCTGGCCTGGCCTCTGCCCAAACATTGGTGACAAACATCACCTCGCAGAGCGGCCGGGACCGGGGGAAAAAAAACCCAGCCGGGGGAAAAAAAAAAAATCCCCCGGCTGGGGTTTTTTTAATTCTATTTCTCTTTCCGTATGTCCACAAGAGACAAACAATCTCACCTCCACCCTACACAAAAAAAACACATCATCAAATAAAAACCAGATCACTATACAAGGCTAGGCACCTCCACAACACACCGCTCATTCAGCTACTGCCTACATTACCCCCCACTCTCACCTCATCCCCTCCTGCCACCCACCCGCCCCGAGGGGCTGTCGCCCGTTTCCGCCACGCTCCCAGGAACAGGCTTCCCGGGGCAGCCTCAAAAAACACACCCACACGCCACCCTGCCTGCAAAAACCCCAGCCCTGGCCTGGCCTCTGCCCAAACATTGGTGACAAACATCACCTCGCAGAGCGGCCGGGACCGGGGAAAAAAAAACCCAGCCGGGGGAAAAAAAAAATCCCCCGGCTGGGGTTTTTTTTTAATTCTATTTCTCTTTCCGTATGTCCACAAGAGACAAACAATCTCACCTCCACCCTACACGAAAAAAAACACATCATCAAATAAAAACCAGATCACTATACAAGGCTAGGCACCTCCACAACACACCGCTCATTCAGCTACTGCCTACATCACCCCTCACTCTCACCTCATCCTCTCCTGCTGCCCACCCACCCCAAGAGGCCATCACCCATTTCCACCACACTCCTGGGAACACTGTTTCCAGGGGCCTCTAAAGAAAAACAGTCCTGCCTGCAAAAACCCCAGCCTGGGCCCGACCTCTTCCCAAACAGTGGCAAGAAACATCACCTTGCAGAGCGCCTAGAAACATGGTGGGAGGGTGCAGGGCAGGCACAGGAAGGAACCCACTGGGAGAAAGAAAAAAAAACCCCGGAAAGAACACCCCACACACCCTGGCTGGTTTTTCTTCCCCCACTGAATGTCTGAAAACAATTTTGAAAGTTCATTTCTGCATACAACCTGCAAGGTGATATTGTAAAACCACCACACCCCAACACAACTATACAAGCTTAGGCACATCCAAAACACACCCCTCATTGAGCTACCATGCAAACAACTCCTCCCTCTCAGCTCATGGATTCTACTGTCCGGTCTCCAGGATGAGCTGTTGTTCAATGTCTGTGCTGCTCCCCAGAGCCTCAATAATCACCCTGCCTGCAAAAACCCAGGCCTGAGCCCATCCTCCTTCCAAACACAGGCAACGAACATCATGTTGTACAGCAGCCAGGACCAAGGGAAAATACAACCACCCAGCTGGTGGAAAAAAGAAAAAACCACACAACACACCCAGCTGGGGAATTTTTCCCCAAATATTTATTTTTCAAGAAAAGTTTTAGCATCTCAGTATTTATTACAACCTGCAACAAAACAATTCACACATACAAGGTTAGACAGATTCAAAAACCAACAGCTTTTCAACATCCGCTCGATTCTACCCCTCGCTCTAAAAATCTCCATTTCACCACCCAGCCTCCACCACAGCATATCACCCCAGTTCTAAAGCCATTCCCAGAACCACCTCGCCATGCGCCCCAAACATCCAATTCCAAAGCATTGGCGTTCATCACCAAACGCTGACAAAGACTCCTCGCTACGCATGCCACTCCCTCACAGTTGCTTTTATTTCTATGCTCCAGCAAAACTCACTCAAGGATTTGCTCCGGGGATCCAACCAGCCCCATGGTGCCTGCATAACACAGCAGAAGGGACTCTACAGCCCAGTTACTTGTAGCTACCAGCTATCCCCCAAAACAACCTCCACCCAAACAGGCCACACTAATCGACATATCAGCATCCCACATTTGGACCGCTCCACCCTGAGTGGTATCACTACACACACAGACAAAGCTGCTCCACCTCAAACACATATATATGCAAACAAACATGATATAAGGCTGCGAGAATAGCGCACAGGTTAGAGTTAATGCCAGACCAAAACAGAGCCTCACAGTAAGCGCAACAATGCCACAGCCACTCTGGCACGGCCTGCCGTGTGAGAACACCGCTGCTCCAGACAGAAGGCAGACAATGTAGCCGCAATGACCGCTTGAGACAAAATGCCAGAAAATACTTAGGACTACGATGACACGGGGAACAAAGCCCTGGCGTAACTTGAGGAAGACACTCAGCAAGAGAAGACCCGATAGCAAAGCCCTAGCGAGAGCTGTGAGACAGATTGGCCAAAAACACCTATGACGCTAAACTGGACAGGCTGCTTTCCACTTCTATGTCATGCCACAAAACGTGATGCAGTCAATTGGCAAGGCACCATTAACTCGAGACCAAAAAGATGCCACAGATGGCTACTCCAATTGAAGAATGAAATGAGTATGCCAGAGGTTCCTCACACTTGAAAGCCCAGATGCATCAACACATTAGGTAAGGCACATGTATGAAAACATGCTAGACATACAACATGACCCTACCTACTCATCCCAGAGCCACTTTACCAGTGTGCGGGCCGCACGACCTTTTGCACCCGCTACCCACATACAGTTCTCTCACCACAAACAACCGTCTTGTCACCCCACCATTTGGAAATGCGAGGTCCCTACCCCCTGCCGCTTTGCTATCATAGTGCTGCGGGTCACCGTACATCCTCAGTAGCCATCCTCAATAGCAGGCGCTTGACCTAAACACAAAGTTCCTTTAGTCACCTCGTGTCCCTCAGTCACCCACTAAAACAACACACAGATCTGCTTATTACATGCTTCATACGTGAGAGAGCAGCCCACCAAAGCTCCACTCGCCTGCTGTTCTCCAACTTTAAAAAACACATCACAGACAGAGTCCTCTAGCACTTAAACCTAGAGTGCCATAACGACCAAGACGCCCCAAAGCGACCGACTATGCGGAGACCCATCACACTGCTCCTCAGACATCAGCGTCTCAACCGTTTCCAGAGGCTTGCCGCAGGGCACCTGTAATAACAATAGGATAACTGTTGCCAACTTATCGCCTTAGCTCACGCTACCTCACAATCCCACTACAATCCGCTCGTCTCCCGTTCACGTGCGCAGACACCTTTAAGTCACCTTAACCCTCTACACTGGCTACACAATGCTAAACATTGCAACACTCTCACATCATCCACCACAAAACCCAAGTACAGACACAAAACGGTCTCAAATGACAATCAATACGGGCGCGGAGCGACACCAACGCGCTGCAAAACCGGGCGCGGAGCGACACCAACGCGCTGCAAAACCGGGCGCGGAGCGACACCAACGCGCTGCAAAACCGGGCGCGGAGCGACACCAACGCGCTGCAAAACCGGGCGCGGAGCGACACCAACGCGCTGCAGAGCAAGACAGTCTCAGATGGCAGTCAATACAGGCACAGAGCAAGACAACGACCTGCAAAACCAAGTTCAGAGCAACACAAATGCACGGCAAAGTGAGACAGTCTCAGGTGTCGGTCGATACTGGTGCAGAACTATATAATCCACTGCAGAGCAAGACAGCCTCAGGTGGCAGTCACTACAAGTACAGAGTGATACAGATGCACTACAAAAGCAAATACAGAGCACTGCAATGAAAGGCAGTCTCAAACGGTAGTCAAAACCAAATACAGAGCACAGCAACGCAATACAAAACCAGAACGATGCACATGCAAGAGGCTTGGCTTTAAGACCTAAGCCTATAGGATCACAAGGATGAAATGTTGTAGGGGATTCTCTATGGAAACAGAACTTTCAAGAGCTGGTCCAGATGGCCTCTGCAAAGGCAACCCTCTGGAAGCACCTGCCTTGCAAAACACGCTTTGGGCTCCCATCGCAGCACCAGAAGCACATGACAGGCTCTACACCAAAGCGGCGAGACATTCGAGACCCTATGAACACCTCCTGAGGCACGTGCTAAGAGCAGAGAGCCTGCAGTGCAGAATGTAGAGACCTATGGAAGGCTCCACATAGGAGACAGAACACAGACTACACTAGGCACTAGTGACACTAGGACACCGACCAGAACGTTCATATCTAGCGGAATGGACTCCGGGCCCTCTATCTGCCCACAGACTTAATGGAGCCCAAATAACCCTCTCTGCAACTCTGACATTAGACCCCTCCCTGCTGGCCTCCCCTCACCTACCGCTTCTGCCCCTTGACTTACCTTTCAGAGGGCAAGGTCCACAATCCCTCCTCATCGGGAGCACATCATCTAACCGGGATGTTCCCGCATTCACCGGGTTCCTCTTCATCACCTGCAAAACCAAAACATCACCAGTCACCAACACGCCAGCGAGTATTGACCTCTACCGTGATAACACCCTCCTCTGAAGCCCCGCGCCGCTTCTGATAGGATGTCACAGCTAGCATCTGCCACAACACCCTCCTCCTCAAAAGCAAGGTGGCGTTCTATTCACCTGCTCCACCATCAATTCCCAAGTCACCTGCCATGGCCCTGATTGCTTCTGGCACCTACGATACCAAGAGACACAAAATTATCATTGGGCTTATGAGAAGTCACCAGCCCCATGCTCCTCCTTGCTACTACCTAGCTCACTACAGGTGGTCATCCCATTCCTAAGGTGGCCTGCACAGCATCTGCAAAACCAAAAGGTAAATACTTAAGTGAGTTGCCATATAATACTTCGCTACTAATGGCCAAACTGGCCAACAACTCCTATCCTTCTCAGACTGCTCATTGGGTGCGGCGTTGTCCCTACCAGGCTGCGTTCGGCACCTGCAAAAACTGAAGCAAAAAGGCACATGCTGAGATACTGCTCAAAACCACAGCCTGCCTGCAGTTACTCCCTATCTCCTGCACTTTACCTTGGCTTCTCACTGGACCCACCTCTGCCATTTATAGGTTGTCAGGTAGAGGCTTGGGTACCACCTGTGAATCATGAACAACACAACATGCTTATAAAACTTCACCAACAACACAACACCTGAAAAATAACTGCTATTTCAGCCCACTAGTCACATCTCACCTTACCTGAGTCTGCTTTGCAGCTTTGAAATAAAAAACCTGCAAAACAAAACCTCTAAGCTAGTCATACAGCCACCAGTCGCATCTTCCCTCTGACACCTCGCACTGAACCACCTTCTTATGGCGCTCCACTCACGTCTGCTCCGTTGCTTGTTGACATACAGCTTATCCTGCTCAATCTGAAAAAGCAATATTGAACAAGTCACCCAGATGCCAATCGATGGCTTAATTCCAGAGGTCTCAATTCCATTTAGGAATACCAACTACAGCCTGCCGTTAAAAAACCCACATGATGACCACAAACTTCAAGCCCCACATACAAGCATTAACACCTTTGAGATTGTCTACTTTACTACCACTGAACAGCCCCTCCCACACAGTGCCAACCATCTCCATAAAACACTATTGAAGTGACCGTCCACACAACCTGCCAACAGCTACTCGATCAGAGATGACTGTACAACCCTTGCCTAGACAGTCTAGGCACATCAACATACCATTACCATAGACTCTTACAGCTATTCCACCTATCTCTGGCACCACACCCCCAGGCAGAGCAGCTCCAAGCCAGACACACACAGGCCAACACTACTCGGAACACTGCAGACAACATGACTCAAAGATGAGAGAAAACTCTCAGCAAGAAGGATGACACCGAGAACAGAGACTCTGTCACACTAGAAGACCTAAATAGCCACAATGATGAGGCAAGAAGGCTCTACGGCAGCCCTGGAAGAGTCACACGTAATTGCCCTTAACAAAAAGTAGTCCCTGTCAAAACCGAGATGATGGATGCACAGGAAGCCTGGCTTCAAGAACTAAGAACATAAGGATGCAGGGCAGAAGAACCCCGAGTCCATGAAAATAGACTGTGAGAGAGCAGAGCTGCTGACGCAGCCTGGAAGGATGCCGCGAAAATAGGACCGACGGAAACTTCTGAGGCACGAGACTGATCCACGCTTTAAGCTTATAACGCAAGAAAAGAAGCGCCCGATTGGCTCTGTGCCGATGAGTACGGCCATTCGAGACCCTAGGGATGGCACCCAAGGCGCATGCTGCGCGCCTCGAGCGCAAAGAGCAACGCGGACATTGAAACCCAAGGAAGATCTAAGACACAGAAGACAGACCGCACAAACTACACACCAACACAGGCTGGAACTGCCCTGCGTAGCACGTGCTAGTCTTGTGCTGAAGAGTAACCCGCACCCTTTACCTGCCCAAAGGGGACTGTTCCTGAACAGCCCTCTCCCCTACACTACCTTTAAAAGCCCTCCCTACAATTCCCAACCTTGTCCCCTCCTCCCAGCCCCAGTCCCTCAACTTAACTGTCAGAGCACTGGGGGTCTGCATCCATCCTCAGAGTTACATCAGCTAACTGGAACGTTCCTGCAGTCAACAGGTTCCTCTTCGTCACCTGCAATAAAAAACAAAACAATAACAAAGCAGTGCTGGCAGTGAGCATCACATCAGCCAACGCCAACCTCTTCCACAACACACGCCTCCTCAGATGAGACGTGGCATTCCGCTTACCTGCTCATTCCAGAGCTGGACGCTGTGGCTGTCGTCACCTGTTGTAAATAGATTCCAAAAGACACAAAATTATCACTGGGCTTGTGAGGAGTCACCAGCCCCATGCTCCTCCTCACTACCACCCCAGCTCACCCCAAATGAGCATCCAGTTCCAAAGGCAGCCCACACAGCCCCTGCAAAACCAAAAGGTAAATACTGAAGCGAGTTACTGTGTAATACTTTGTTCTTGGACACCGATGCAGCCAACCACCTTACCTTCTCATACTGCTCGACAGCATGTGGCTTCACCTTGCAGAGGCTGTGTGCGGCACCTGGAAAAAAAAAACAAAGCAAAAGGCACACGCTGAGATACTGCCTGAAACCTCAGCCTGCCCACAGTAATTCTCATCTCCTGCTCCTTTACCTTGACTGCTTTCCCACCTGGCCTCCATAATTTTGGGCTGCCACCTTGAGGCTCAGGTACCACCTGTAACAAACAACCAGGGATGCTTCTACCTTCACCAACAATAGAACACCTCAAAAATAACTGCTACTGCAGCCCACTAGTCATGGCTTACTTTGACCGAGGCAGCTCCGCTGCCAATATCCCACTGTGCTCATCATTTCACACATTCCAAATAAGAAAAACCAGAACCACAGGGTAGTCATACAGCCACCAGGTGCATCTTCCCTCCGACACCACACACCAACCCACCTTCGTACAGCATGCCACTCGCCTGCTCTGTTGCTCTTTGGTGCTCATCTTGTCCCTCTGCATCCAAAAAAAGAAATTGATCAAGTCTCCCAGATGCTGATTGATAGCTGAACAGCTCCAGAGGTCTCAATTCCAGTTAGAAATACCGTCTGGACTCCAAATACAGCATGCCATTACAACAAAATAGACCAAAAACTTTAGGCCCCACACATACAAGTCTTAATGCCTTTGAGATTCAATCTGCTTCACTACCACTGAACAGCCCCTCCCACACAGTTCCAATCATCCCCACAAAATGCTGTGGAAATGACTGTCCACACAACCTGCCAATGGCTACTCAATGTGAGGTGACTGTACAACCCGTGCCTAGAGAGTCTAGGCACATCAACATACCATAACTGTAGAGTCTTAATACTATTCCACCTAGCTCTGACACCACACCCCTGGACAGAGCAGCTCCAAGCCGGACACACACATGCAGAGACCGACACTATACAGAACACTACAGACAACACAACTCAAAGATGAGAAAAAACCCTCAGCAAGAAGACTGATACCCTAAACAGAGATGCTGTCAGGCAAGAAGGCCTGCAGGGCCACAACAATGAGGCAAGGAGGCTCTCCAGGAGCCCCAGAAAAGAGTCTAATGTAACAGCCCGTAACAAGAAGTCACTGTCAAAACTGAGATGATGGATGCATGAGAAGCCTGGCTTCAAGACCTAAGAGTATGAAGGTTGCAAGGAAGAAGTCACAGTCTGTGAAAATAGACAGCTAGAGAGCTAAGCTGCTGACACAGCCTGGAACAATGCTGCAAGAAAGGACTGACAAGAAACTTCAAGACACGAGACCGATCCACGCTTTAAGCTTATAACACAGGAAAAGAGGCACTCAATTGGCTCCGTGCCGATGAGTATGGGCATTTGAGACCCTAGGGATGGCACCCAAGGTGCATGCTGTGCTCCTCAAGCACAAAGAGCAACAAGAACATTGAGACTCAAGGAAGGTCTAAGACACAGAAGACAGACTACACAAACTACACACCAATACACAGACACATGCTGGAACTGCCCTGCCCACAGTAGTCTCAAGCTGAGGAGTAACCTGCTCCCTTTATGCAGGCAGCCCTCTCCCCTACACTGAATTTAACACACATCCCTACAATTCCCAACCTTGTCCCCTCCTCCCAGGCCCTCCCCTTCAACTTAGCTTTCAATGAGCCAGGGGTTTGATTCCATCCTTGACAAGAAACAAAACATTGGATAACTGGGATGTTCCTGCTGCAGTCGCCAAGTTCTTCTTCACCATCTGGAAGAAAAACAAGCACCAGCAGCAAGCATCCTGTCGGTTGACAACAACATCTTCCACATCACCCTCCTCCTCAAAAGCAAGGTGGCCTTCCGCTCACCTGCTCTGCATCGATTTCAGAGTCGGACGCTGCAGCCGTCATTGCTTCTGGCACTTAAGATACCAAGAGACAGAAAATTACTGTTGCGCTTGCGAGAAATCACCGGCACCGCGCTCCTCCTCGCTACTACCCAGCTCACCTCAAAAGCTTGTCCAATTCCACAGGCGGCCCACACAACACCTGCAAAACCAAAGGAAAACGCTTCAGTGAGTGACCACAGGACACTTTGCTCTTAGACACCAACCCAGACAACAACCACCTCACCTTCACGGACCTCGTGTCAGCACGCTGCTTTGTCCCTCCGAGGCAAAGTGCAGCACCTGCAAAAACAAAAGCCAAGAGGCACATGCTGAGGTACTGCCCAAAACCACAGCCTGCCTGCAGCAACTCCCCTCTCCCGCTCCTTTACCTTGGCTGCTCACCCACCCTGCCTCTGCTATTTACAGGTTGCCACACTGAGGCTCAGGTACCACCTGTAAGACACAAACAGCAAGGGGTGCTTTGACCTTCACCAAGAATACAACACCTGAAAAATAACTGCTACTTGAGCCTACTAGTCATGGCTCACCTTGCTGGAGTCACCTCCAGTGCCAATAGCCTGCTTCACTCATTGCTTCACACCTTCAGAATAAAAAGCCCAATACCTATAAGATAGTCATATAGCCACCAGTCCCATCTTCCCTCTGACACCATGCAACAAACCACCTTCTTGCACTGAGCGCTCACCTCTCCCCTTTTGCCCATAGGCACCCCGCTCATCCCTCTGCATCTGAAAAAGCAGTATCAAGCAAGTCACCCAGAGGCAGAGCAATAGCTGAACAACACCAGGGGTCTTGTTTCCATTTAGGAATACAATCTGGAGTCCAACTACACCCTACCATGAGAAAAAAAATCTGGTCATCCCCTGTGTCTGCATAACACTATGGAAATGACTCTCCTTGCCTGCTGCATACATGGCTACTTACTCTGAAATGGACTGTACACCCTTTGCCTACAAAGCCTAGGCCTATCAAGATATTAACTAAAGAATCTTACCGCTATTTTTCTGCCGAGTCTATTACTGCTACGCCTCCAGGCAGAGCAGCTCCAACCCAGACAAAAACCACGAGCAGACCAACGCTGCACACAAACAAGACAAAGGACACGACCCAGAGACATGAGAACGCTCCCTGTAAGAAGAATGTCTCCCAGTCCAGAGGTGCCATCGGGCAAGAAGACCTAGGTGGCCATGAGGAAGAATCTATGGCAGCTCCAGAAAAAGTCAAATGCCATGCCCCCTGACAAGAAGATATGGCCGCAACTGGGACGAAGCGTGTGCAAGAAGCCCTGCTTAAAGGCCTAAGAATGTAGGGATGCAGGGAAGAAGTCCGAGAAAAGGGATCCGTGAAAACAGGCCACTCAAGATCAGAGCTGCTGACTCAGCCTGGAACAATGCCACAAAAAGAGGAACGACTGGAAACTGCTGAGGTGCAAGACCTATCCACGCTTTAAGCTTGTTATGCAAGGAAAGAAGCGCCCAGCTGGCACTATGCCAACACGTACAGGCATTTGAGTCCCTAGGGATGGCACCCAGGGGACATAATGTGCTCCTTGAGTGCAAAGATGATACAGAGACTTCAGGAATGTCTATGACACAGAAGACAGACCACACAAACTACACAACACCACACCAACACAGGCTGGAACTGCCCTGCCCACAGTAGTCTCGAGCTGAAAAGCAACCCCCTCCCTTTACCTGGACATCCCTCTCACCTATACTACCTTTAACACACCTCCCTGCTAGTCCCAACCTTGTCTGTCTCTTCCCAGCCATGGTCCTTCCACTTATCTTACAAAGGGCCAAGAGTCTGAAGCCATCCTCAAGAAAAAACCCACACAAACTACATTAGCTAACTGGGACATTTCTGCAGTCACCAGGTTCCTCTTCATCACGTGCAAAAAAAGAAAAGAAACAAACAAGTGGCAGCAGTAAGCACCACATCGGTCGACACTGACCTCTTGCACAACACCCTCCCCCCAAAAAGCAAGGTGGCCTTCCGCTCACGCACACCATGCCGATTCCAAACTCGGACGCTGCAGCCGTCATTGCTTCTGGCACTTAAGATACCAAGAGACAGAAAATTACTGTTGCGCTTGCGAGAAATCACCGGCACCGCGCTCCTCCTCGCTACTACCCAGCTCACCTCAAAAGCTTGTCCAATTCCACAGGCGGCCCACACAACACCTGCAAAACCAAAGGAAAACGCTTCAGTGAGTGACCACAGGACACTTTGCTCTTAGACACCAACCCAGACAACAACCACCTCACCTTCACGGACCTCGTGTCAGCACGCTGCTTTGTCCCTCCGAGGCAAAGTGCAGCACCTGCAAAAACAAAAGCCAAGAGGCACATGCTGAGGTACTGCCCAAAACCACAGCCTGCCTGCAGCAACTCCCCTCTCCCGCTCCTTTACCTTGGCTGCTCACCCACCCTGCCTCTGCTATTTACAGGTTGCCACACTGAGGCTCAGGTACCACCTGTAAGACACAAACAGCAAGGGGTGCTTTGACCTTCACCAAGAATACAACACCTGAAAAATAACTGCTACTTGAGCCTACTAGTCATGGCTCACCTTGCTGGAGTCACCTCCAGTGCCAATAGCCTGCTTCACTCATTGCTTCACACCTTCAGAATAAAAAGCCCAATACCTATAAGATAGTCATATAGCCACCAGTCCCATCTTCCCTCTGACACCATGCAACAAACCACCTTCTTGCACTGAGCGCTCACCTCTCCCCTTTTGCCCATAGGCACCCCGCTCATCCCTCTGCATCTGAAAAAGCAGTATCAAGCAAGTCACCCAGAGGCAGAGCAATAGCTGAACAACACCAGGGGTCTTGTTTCCATTTAGGAATACAATCTGGAGTCCAACTACACCCTACCATGAGAAAAAAAATCTGGTCATCCCCTGTGTCTGCATAACACTATGGAAATGACTCTCCTTGCCTGCTGCATACATGGCTACTTACTCTGAAATGGACTGTACACCCTTTGCCTACAAAGCCTAGGCCTATCAAGATATTAACTAAAGAATCTTACCGCTATTTTTCTGCCGAGTCTATTACTGCTACGCCTCCAGGCAGAGCAGCTCCAACCCAGACAAAAACCACGAGCAGACCAACGCTGCACACAAACAAGACAAAGGACACGACCCAGAGACATGAGAACGCTCCCTGTAAGAAGAATGTCTCCCAGTCCAGAGGTGCCATCGGGCAAGAAGACCTAGGTGGCCATGAGGAAGAATCTATGGCAGCTCCAGAAAAAGTCAAATGCCATGCCCCCTGACAAGAAGATATGGCCGCAACTGGGACGAAGCGTGTGCAAGAAGCCCTGCTTAAAGGCCTAAGAATGTAGGGATGCAGGGAAGAAGTCCGAGAAAAGGGATCCGTGAAAACAGGCCACTCAAGATCAGAGCTGCTGACTCAGCCTGGAACAATGCCACAAAAAGAGGAACGACTGGAAACTGCTGAGGTGCAAGACCTATCCACGCTTTAAGCTTGTTATGCAAGGAAAGAAGCGCCCAGCTGGCACTATGCCAACACGTACAGGCATTTGAGTCCCTAGGGATGGCACCCAGGGGACATAATGTGCTCCTTGAGTGCAAAGATGATACAGAGACTTCAGGAATGTCTATGACACAGAAGACAGACCACACAAACTACACAACACCACACCAACACAGGCTGGAACTGCCCTGCCCACAGTAGTCTCGAGCTGAAAAGCAACCCCCTCCCTTTACCTGGACATCCCTCTCACCTATACTACCTTTAACACACCTCCCTGCTAGTCCCAACCTTGTCTGTCTCTTCCCAGCCATGGTCCTTCCACTTATCTTACAAAGGGCCAAGAGTCTGAAGCCATCCTCAAGAAAAAACCCACACAAACTACATTAGCTAACTGGGACATTTCTGCAGTCACCAGGTTCCTCTTCATCACGTGCAAAAAAAGAAAAGAAACAAACAAGTGGCAGCAGTAAGCACCACATCGGTCGACACTGACCTCTTGCACAACACCCTCCCCCCAAAAAGCAAGGTGGCCTTCCGCTCACGCACACCATGCCGATTCCAAACTCGGACGCTGCAGCCGTCATTGCTTCTGGCACTTAAGATACCAAGAGACAGAAAATTACTGTTGCGCTTGCGAGAAATCACCGGCACCGCGCTCCTCCTCGCTACTACCCAGCTCACCTCAAAAGCTTGTCCAATTCCACAGGCGGCCCACACAACACCTGCAAAACCAAAGGAAAACGCTTCAGTGAGTGACCACAGGACACTTTGCTCTTAGACACCAACCCAGACAACAACCACCTCACCTTCACGGACCTCGTGTCAGCACGCTGCTTTGTCCCTCCGAGGCAAAGTGCAGCACCTGCAAAAACAAAAGCCAAGAGGCACATGCTGAGGTACTGCCCAAAACCACAGCCTGCCTGCAGCAACTCCCCTCTCCCGCTCCTTTACCTTGGCTGCTCACCCACCCTGCCTCTGCTATTTACAGGTTGCCACACTGAGGCTCAGGTACCACCTGTAAGACACAAACAGCAAGGGGTGCTTTGACCTTCACCAAGAATACAACACCTGAAAAATAACTGCTACTTGAGCCTACTAGTCATGGCTCACCTTGCTGGAGTCACCTCCAGTGCCAATAGCCTGCTTCACTCATTGCTTCACACCTTCAGAATAAAAAGCCCAATACCTATAAGATAGTCATATAGCCACCAGTCCCATCTTCCCTCTGACACCATGCAACAAACCACCTTCTTGCACTGAGCGCTCACCTCTCCCCTTTTGCCCATAGGCACCCCGCTCATCCCTCTGCATCTGAAAAAGCAGTATCAAGCAAGTCACCCAGAGGCAGAGCAATAGCTGAACAACACCAGGGGTCTTGTTTCCATTTAGGAATACAATCTGGAGTCCAACTACACCCTACCATGAGAAAAAAAATCTGGTCATCCCCTGTGTCTGCATAACACTATGGAAATGACTCTCCTTGCCTGCTGCATACATGGCTACTTACTCTGAAATGGACTGTACACCCTTTGCCTACAAAGCCTAGGCCTATCAAGATATTAACTAAAGAATCTTACCGCTATTTTTCTGCCGAGTCTATTACTGCTACGCCTCCAGGCAGAGCAGCTCCAACCCAGACAAAAACCACGAGCAGACCAACGCTGCACACAAACAAGACAAAGGACACGACCCAGAGACATGAGAACGCTCCCTGTAAGAAGAATGTCTCCCAGTCCAGAGGTGCCATCGGGCAAGAAGACCTAGGTGGCCATGAGGAAGAATCTATGGCAGCTCCAGAAAAAGTCAAATGCCATGCCCCCTGACAAGAAGATATGGCCGCAACTGGGACGAAGCGTGTGCAAGAAGCCCTGCTTAAAGGCCTAAGAATGTAGGGATGCAGGGAAGAAGTCCGAGAAAAGGGATCCGTGAAAACAGGCCACTCAAGATCAGAGCTGCTGACTCAGCCTGGAACAATGCCACAAAAAGAGGAACGACTGGAAACTGCTGAGGTGCAAGACCTATCCACGCTTTAAGCTTGTTATGCAAGGAAAGAAGCGCCCAGCTGGCACTATGCCAACACGTACAGGCATTTGAGTCCCTAGGGATGGCACCCAGGGGACATAATGTGCTCCTTGAGTGCAAAGATGATACAGAGACTTCAGGAATGTCTATGACACAGAAGACAGACCACACAAACTACACAACACCACACCAACACAGGCTGGAACTGCCCTGCCTGACAAGCACTAGTCTTGTGCTGAGAAGTAACCCACTCCCTTTACCTGCCCAAAGGTGGCTCTTCCTGGACATCCCTCTCCCCTACACTAACTTAAATACCCTCCCTGCAATCCCCAACCTTGTCCCCTTGCCCCGGAGCCCCCTCTCCAGTCCTGGTCCTTCCACTTGGCTTTCAGAGAGCCAGAGTTCTGAATCCATCCTACATAAAACCCACATCAGCTAACTGGGATATTCCTGCAGTTGCCAGGTTCTTCTTCACCATCTTCACAAAAACAGTGCCAGCAGTAAGGACCACATCAGTCAACACTGACCTCTTGCACAAGACACCCCCCCCCCCCCCCCAAAAGCAAGGTGGCCTTCCACTCACCTGCTCTGCACAGATTCCAAAGTCAGACGCTCTGGCCATCATCGCTTCTGGCACCTAAGATACCAAGAGACAGAAAGCTACCCTTGCACTTGTGAGAAGTCACCGGCCCCATACTCCTCCTCACTACTACCCCAGCTCACCTCAAATCCAATTCCACAGGCAGCCTGAATGGCTCCTGCAAAACCAAAGAGAAACACCTAGCCAAGCTGCCACATGATTATCTGCTCTTAGACACCAACCCAGACAACAACCACCTCACCTTCTCAGACAGCTCATCGGCCTGCAGCTTCACCTCTCTGAGCCTGTTTGCAGCATCTGAAGAAACCAAAGCGAAAGGCACATGCTGAGATACTGCCTGAAACCACAGCTTTCCAGTCTTACATTCTTTACCTTGGTGGCTCACCTGCCAAACACAAACAAGGGATGCTTCTAACTTCACCAAGAGTACAACACCTGAAAAATAACTGCTACTTGAGTCTACTAGTCACAGCTCGCCTTGCCTGAGTTACCCCCAGTGCCAATAGCCTGATTTACTCATTGCCTCCACCTTCAAAATAAAAAATCCCAAACCTGTAAGCTACTCAGTCCTGATACTTATAATCTATGAGGGGCCTGCTGCAAGCTGTAAAGGTTTAAGAACAAATTAGTACTCTGTGGGCAACTAGGAAATTAGCTGCCCTGTACCCTGAAAGGCACTATAAATCATGTACGAGCTGCTTTCAAAAGAAATGCTAAAAGTCTATATACAGATGCATACAAAACACTCACCCTAACCCCTCCTTAAAAATCTTACCATTGGTCCTATTAGTAGAGATTATACCTGCAACATACACAACACACAGCACAACTAGTGAAAAAAACCAAGGTTCCACCACCAATAAAGTCACAAATTCCAGAAAAATGCAACACACCTAGAAAAAAAAATCCCTACATACAATCAAACAATCTTGCTGCCCCTCAAGACAAAATTACTGACTTGAACAAAACTCCACTGCATAGAGGTGTATTCTCTAGTACATATGCTGCTGAACCTTGACTGCTCCTGAAACTCTTACCTCAGACAAACACCTCCGCTTCTGTAAATGTCAAAAGACATCTGCCAAAACAGCTTCAAGAGCTCAAAAGCCACAATTGACTGAAGAAACAGCAGAGCACTGATACCAGAGAAGCCCAGGAGCAGAATGAGCTCCCTGCTGACAGGCTGTGGCTCATATACCCCGGGCCTCACCCACCGCCCTTCCTACAACCAGCTGGGGAAGGGGAGGGGTGAATTGCCTGAAGGCATAAAGGCAGCCAGAGGAGCAGCAGGGAGTTTGCTCATCTGCCTTAAGTTTATAGCATGTAAGATGCTGGATGGAGAAAACAAACCTTACTGGAAATGACAACACCTGCTCTTTTACTACATCTACATTTATTGCATCAGCAACGTGACCAGGTAGGGAATGAAACAATTTTTCTGGGGTGTAGATAGAAAAAGATATATGTCTTATTAAGCTATGTAAGAAAGTAGTTTGTTAAATGCAATAATTATATTATTATAAAAAAAGATGTGGTTTAGTTTCCTAAAAAAAACCCAAAATGCTCTAGTGTTACACTTTATTTCCAGCAAGACCACGCATGCTACCTAACTTCTACCAGAACTATGTTCTGGGTAGGACGGAATGACAAAGCAGAATTAGAACCTGTTAGAATTCCTTCTCAAAAACATCTCTGGTTGCAAAGTAAATTATTTACTGTAAATCATTGATGATTCAGAGTCACCTTGATAGTCTCTTTGACTGACTCCCTTAAGAGATTTAGATGAGTCCCAAGGGACAGAAAACACCAAAAAAAAAATCAAAATACAAGAAATATATAAAGCTGTATGAAGCAGCCTAATTAGCACGTAAGCAGCTAGAACAAAAATAAATTGCAAAGCACAACAGAAAACACCACAGGAGATGTGTCGATAAAAATAGAGGAAGGCTATTGCCTTCTCTGAAAAACTCAAGAGGGGATCTTATGTGATGATAGACTTCTTTAGGGTACCAGTTACCACACAGAAACATACTATAAGATGGGAAATAAAAAGATGGCTCTGGAGCACAAAGATGGCTTCAGAAGAGGTTTTGACAGAACAAGAGGCATCGTCACAGGGATTAGAGAAGTCCCAAAGGGGCCAGAGAGACCAAAGAAGTCTTGGGGATGCAACGAGCTCAAAAGGGAATTGAACAAAGTACAGATGTCCTCAGGGGACCGGGGACTGCATGGAGGCGCACCGAACGGATGAGAGGACAGAAAGACTGACCGGAGTAACACGTGCGGACTCAGGAAGTGTTCTGCAAAGCACCCTCCTGAGCTAAAACAGGGCTCTAGGGCATAGGGGATGTCTCGCAAGAGCTCGGCAAAGGGAGCAGAGGAATCCCGAGGGGGCCTGAGAGACCAAAGAAGCCTCAGAGATAGCAACGAGGAACTCTGAAGAGGATTCCAACAAAGTACAGATGTCGTCAGGGGGCCGGGGGCTGAATGAAGGCATCCTAAATGGCAAAGAGTAGGATAAGAGCTCTCTGAAGAGTGCACAAAAATAAAACTGAAAGGGAGCTAAAGTGCTACAAGAGTGCTGTGGAGAACAAGAAAGGACTCAGAAGACATAGACAGTGGAAGAATTATGAGGGGGCATGGTGAGAAAGGAAGACTTGGAGATACAGTGAGGGCCTTGGAGTCTCAGGAGGGCATCTAGGAAAACTACAGGTGACAGAGAGACAGGAACCAAACAGAGACACCCTCGATGTCAGAGAGAAAGATAAAGGAGTGCTGCATAGGAAAGAAAAAAGGGAGACGCTGATGGAGCAAGAGAGATAGAAAGGGCGATAAAGTGCCACGAGGTGCCGTGGAGATCGAGGAAGGTCTCCGTAGGCTTCGTGACTGTGAGGAGAGGGGTGTGGAGGGGTGCTAATGGACAAGACAAGGCTTGGGGATGACAAGGAGGAACTCGGGTGATCATCTGAGCAGAGTACAGATGGTCTCAGGTGGTAAGGGACTGAACACAGAAATCCTAGATAGCGTAGAGGAACAAATGAGTGTTCTGTGGCTCAAAGATGGCCCCATCTAAAGTGTTAAAAGATGGATGCGGAGCACAAGGAAGGTCTCTGGAGGCATCGTGACTGGGAGAAAAAAATGTCCCGAGGGAGCCAGAAAAAAGATTGGGGAATCAACAATTAAATCCAGAGGGGATCTCAGCCGAGTAAATGTGTCATCAGACAGCCAGGGAGCAAGTAGAGGCGTGGCTAGAGGGAAGAGAGGAGAGAATGACCAGGCTGGGTCACAGATACTGACTCAGGAAGTCTTCTGAGAGAATGAGAAGGATGTGAAGTCCACCACAAAGCTAAAAGTGTGCTAAGGGCAACCTCGAAGGCATCGTGACACCATTAGAGGGGTCCCGATTGGGCCAAAGAAGGCTCAGGGACGCAAGGAGGAAGTCTGGAGGGGATCTGAACAGAGTACAGATGTCCTCGGGAGGCCAGGGACCAAATGGAGGCACCGTACATGGTGGAGAGGATAAGGGCGCTCTGTGGCGCAAACAAACCGGAGGACGGCTTTCTGAGGGAACGAGAGAGGATCAAAGTCTGCGACAGAGCTAAAACAGGGCTGTGGTAGACAAAGAACGTCTCGGGAGGCACAGTGACTAGGAGCGGAGGGGTCATGAGAGGCTCGGAGGGATAAGAGAGATTGAAAGGGAGGTAAAGTGCTACCAAAATGCCATGGAGCACAAGGCAAGTCTCAGGAGGCATCCTACATGGCATACAGAAGAAAAAGAATGTTCTGTTTTGGGAAGGCAGATCTTAGGAAAGGTGCGATTGCAACAAAATGAGTCCAAAGAGGACTTACAGAGCTCAAAGTGTGCTGCAGAAAACATCTAAGACCTCAGGAGGCATGGTGGCAGTAGCAGAGGGGTTCTGAAAAGGACAGACAAAAGAAGGGTCAAGGACATGAAGTCATCCAGAGGGGATCTGAACAGACTACAGATGTCCTCAGGGGACCAGGGACTGAGCAGAGGTATCCTAGCTAGCATAGATGACGACATGAGTGTTCTGGAGATGAAAAATGGCCTCAGGAAAGCTTCTCAGGGAGGGATGTGGAATTATTGCTGGAGGGGACTTAGAAGATAAATCTATATTTGCATTTTATAGGAAAGGTACAGCACTGAAGCAACTTTCAAGGTGGAGTATGGTGGTCATGCAAGGGTTCCACCCCACAGAAGTTCCCTAGGCAACCTTAGGTGTTGGCAAAGCCAGGGGAGTTTGGTGCACTGAGTCTAAGAGAAACTGCAGGGAGGGTGGAGCAGAGTGGAGACACCGCGGCCAGGCTCTGTGATAAGACGGGAACTGGAAGGTACTATGGAACAATGAGATGGAGACTCACCCTGATAACTAGGATACGTACCTGGTCAAAGACAATGCTATTGTACAGAGATATAATAACCTATTTAGTGTGTATAACGGTGTGTAGAGGAGTACCTGCGAATGGGCCCACAGTCTGCCACCTTTTGACAAAATACTCATTATAATCTCATTATAATGCTAAAAAACACACCTCCATCCCAAAGCTACCCTCCTCCAAGGTGCGACCACCCCTCACTGAGCCTGTGCTCTGAATTCTTCTTGATCTATACCTTTAAAAGCAAAGCGAGAAACTTTTACGCCAATTACAACAAAGACATATATGACTAGAGTCACTCAAGCTCCACCTGTAAAGTAAAAATAGTATTAAAAGGCTTGGGAGGAGGGGTGTTAGGGAAGATACCATTGCAGGTCTGATCTGGCATCTGGGATCTGTTGACAGGCTGAATCTCTCTTCCACCCCCAATAGGGATGCCTTCGGGTAAGATTGGACACTTGGCTATATCGAGTGTCACCCACGGGAGATTAAGCAACCTCTATAGAGTTGTTTTGTGATTTAATGTGCTGGTAGCTGGCTATATTTCTCATATTAACACTTGCTATACCTAGTGTTGCCCCGGGAGATTTAGAAACCTCTATAGAGTTGTTTTGTGATCTAGCGTGCTTGTAGCCAGGCTATATTATTCATATTCTTGCTATTTGTACCACCTTTGTGGGCAGTAGTTCTATCACCAGCAATCCAAAAGAACTTGTGCATGTGTTGCTTTAATAAACTACACTATCCATTAATCTAGCCGTAAGAGTTCTCACTGAACGTGACCAAATTCCTTAAGTGTGGCCATGCTAGTTCATGCAACATGGCTGGACTGAAAGTGTATGGAGTTACAAGTGCATCCGTAATTGCTGAGATTATATATATACACACACACGTATATATATATTGAACATGAATGGATTTCTAATACAGGAAACTAGGCATCACTCAGAATCTAAGCCTAGCCGCCCCCAGCCCCTCTGATATCCGAGGACAAGCTGGAACGCAAGGGGGTTTATTTTCTGCCGAATTGCTTGGTCCTTTAATGTGACAAGCGAGAAGGGCGCGAAGTGCGCTACAGAGCCAAAAGAGAGCTGTGGGGCACGAGGCTGTGCTCGGGAGACACGATGACGGCAGGAGAAGGGTGCCGAGAGTGAAAGAGAAAGTGACTCTGGGACCCAATGCCAAACTCGGGAAGGTGTCCCAGCAACGTACAGATGTGCTCAGGGGATGAGCGACGGAATGGAGACAACCTAGATGGCGTTGAATAAGGTAAAAGAGCCGTGGGGCACAGAGACAGCCTGAGGAAGGGTTCTGTCTGAATAGGAGAGATACAAAGAGGGCTGCAGAGCTCCAGGGGTGCCGTGGGGCACGAGGACAGTCTCGGGAGGCGTCGCGACAGGAACGAGAGGGCTGGGGGCGCGGCTGAGCACGGACAGAGAGACAAGCGAAGGATTGCTGACACAATGAGGTACTCCAGAGGGGATGTGAACAGAGTACAGACGTACTCAGGGGACCAAACGGAGGCATCAGACATGGTAGAGGGGAAGGTGAGAAAGTGCTCTGGGACAAAATGAAAGCCTGAGGAGGAGTTGTCTCTGGATAAGAAAGACACAACGCCTGCTGCAGAACTGAAGGATGGCCATGGAGTGCAAGGACGCTCACAGGAAGCATTGTGACAGAGACAGAGGGGTGCTGAGGTGGCCAGAGAGAAGGCTCGAGGGCACAAAGGGACTCGGGAGGGGATTTGAACAGAGTACAGATGTTGTGAGGGAGACACTGACCCATTGGAGGCCGTCGAGATGGAGGAGAGGACAGAAACACTACTCTGAGGAAGAAGGATAACCTGAGATGTTCTAACAAACCAAGGGGGTACGAATTACACTCCAGAAATAAAAGCGTGCCGAGGAGACCGTCTAAAGCCTCGGGATGAACTGAGAGAAGAGAAGAGAAGAGAAGAGAAAAAAAATAAGACACAAAGAAAATTTAAAAGGCGACAAGGTATGTGACAAACAAAAAAGAATGAAAAGCCAGGGATGTACAGTTTGTTAAAGGTAGACATAGAAAGAAAATTTTAAAAGCAAAATGGGACAAGGCAGAGGAGAAAAAAATGTAAAAATAGGGACAGAAAGCTAGATAAAAGTAGGCATAGAAAAAAAATTGAAAAATGAAGGCATTAAAGGAGGAAAAAGTTAAAAAATAGGGACAACAAACTAAATAAACAGCGACATAGAAAGAAAATCGAAAAATTGAGAGAGTACCCAAAAGACAAGAGAGAATTTAAAAATAGGGACAGGAACTGTATGAAAGCAAACGTAGAAAAAAATTTAAAAAGCAAAAAGGTTGAGGAAATAAAGGAAAAGACTAAATCATGGTGACATATAGACACAGAGAGAAAATACAAAAAGCGAGGGCACGAAGGAAAGACAAGAAATGATTAAAAAACAGGTAGACAAAAAAAAGACTGCGAATGGGATGAAAGTAGACAGCGTATTT
Organism: Gavia stellata; assembly: GCF_030936135.1. NCBI lineage: Eukaryota > Metazoa > Chordata > Aves > Gaviiformes > Gaviidae > Gavia > Gavia stellata. The sequence continues at coordinate 215,321 of NW_026776257.1, read as the reverse complement.
TAAAAGCAACGGTGATTAAGGAAATAAGGAAAAAGATTTAAAAATAGCGACGGCAAACTACAACAGAGGCCTAGAAAGAAAACCTATACAGCGATGGCACATGAGAAAGAGAAGAAATAGTAAAAAAAGACAGCAAAGGGAATAAAAGCAGGCCTAGAAACAACTTGTCAAACGCGGTAGGCATTAGGGAAATAAAGGAAAATATTACAAAATCGGAACAGCACACTAAAACAGACGTAGAAAGAAAATTTAAAAAGCGACAGCACTAAGGAAAGACTAAGGAATTAAAATTTAGGGAAAGGGAACCCAATAAAGGGAATTGTTGAAAGAGAAATTAAATCGCGATGGGGTACAAGAAATACAGGGAAGAATGAAAAAAAAAAATTCAAGAAAAGGAGCCAGGTAGAGGGAGACGTAGAAGGGATTTTAAAAAGCAACTGAGTACAAGAAACATAGACAAGAATTAAAACATAGGGACAGGGAGATGGACGGAGGGCAAAGCAGACAGAATATTTTAACAGTGATCGGGTACAAGAAACACAGGAGTGTTAAAAAACCAGGGACTGGGAGGTGGATAGAAGGAAACATAGAAAGAAAATTTAAAAAGCGATGGGGACCAGGAGAGTGAAAGAAATTAAAAAATAGGCACAGGGTGTTGGAGAGAGGTAAACATAGAAAGATAACCTAAAATGCAACGGGGTACAAGGAACACAGGAAAGCATGAAAAAGTAGGACGAGGGAGCTGCCGAGAGGAAAACGGAGAACAAAAAATCGATAGGTGAAGTGGTACAGGGCAGAGTTGGCAGAAGAGTGACAAGTTTTGGGGAGGCAGACAGGCAGGTGGGCTGGCAGAGAGGGAGACAGAAGCAGGGACAGGCAGGGAGGCAGGCAGAGAGCCGGGGAAGGGCGGCAGAGGTGGGCCGGGACGCACACGAGGGAACATGTGACTCACCACAGCTCCTGGCACTGGCAGGAGACCTTCACCACCCCAAGGCTTTTCAGTCTGCCTCAGCAGCAGGCGCCTCGATGCTCCTCCGCCGTGAGGCTTCCCAGTGGCTCACGCATGCAGCCAGTGGAGGCACCGAGCTCCCAGCGCTGTGTGCTGGTGGTGCGTTCTGTCAGGGACGGCTCGGTGAGATCCTTCATTGCTGCAGGGACTGGCCACGCCTGGCCAGAGGCACCTGCCTGCGGGGCCCCCTCAGATTCCCTCCTCAGCCAGCTCCCCTTTGGCAGCTCCCTCAGGAAGGCATGCCCTGGTGGCAGCCCCCTTTACAGCTAGAGCCCCTTCACACAGCAGGGCCAGCCCCACCCTCAGCCTCACTGGCCACACCTGGGACTGCCCCAGCTCCAGGCCCAGCTGGAGCCCATTGGCAACAGGGGCCCCTGCCAAAGCCCCCAGCACATCCCCCCCTCCCTGCACCTGTCCACAGCCACGAGCTCTGCACCCAGGGGCTGCAAACACATCCAGGGGCACAGAGGAGGCAGGAAAAGTGTATTCATTAAAGCACATCATAGGGAATCCCGGCAGTGAGCTGGCTCCAAGGCTCAGCGCCCCAAGGCAGCAGGACAGAGGGAAACAAGGGAAGCGGAAAGCGGAAGGAAGGTAGGTAGAGAAGAGGTGTGGGACAGGGAGCCAGAAAATGGGATGCTGGGAACAAAAAAAGAGGGACAGGGAGCCGCACGAGGGTGGAGAGAGAGAGAAATGGAGGGCAACGAGGAGGAGGAGGATGGAGAGATGGAGCACGAGAACCAGAGGAACAGGGAGATGGAGCCATAAACAAGAGGGGGAGGGAGCAGGGGTGAGAGATGGAAGGGTCCGAGCAGGACGACAGGACAGCAGAGAGGGACAGAGAGGAGGAGACACCCACAGGCAGGAGACAGAGAGACGGAGGAGGGGGATTTTTCCACGGTAGGGAACTGGATAAGCCAAGGGATTAAGAGAGGACAAAAATCAAAGAAGAGAGACAGTGATCAAAATAAACAGAGGCATACGAAGAAAATTTATTAAGTGAAGCGCAGGCTGCAGGACAGACAGGAAAGAATTAACAAATCAACACATTGGATACAATAAAATTAGATATCGAAAAAACTAAAAAGCCACCTCTATTAGGAAAGACAAGAAAAAACTAAAAAATAAAGAAAGGATGGCAAAGAGGGAGAGACACATACAAAGTACATTGAAAAAGCAACGGGGTACACAACATACTGAGAACTGCTGAAAAATACGGATAGGAAGCTTGACACAGAAAGACAATTATTTCAAAAGCAACTAGGTAGAGGACTAGCAGGAAACAATTGGGGAAAAAAAAAAAGACAGCAACCTAGATAAAAGTAGATAAAAGAAGCAAAACTTTCAAAGCCAAGGGACTAAGAGAGAAAAGCATTAAAAAAATAGCAATTGCAAACTAAACAAAGAGAGACCAAAATTGTGAAGAGCAACTGCACTAAGGAAAGACAAGAAACAATTAAAGAATAAAGACAGTGAATGGGATAAAGGTAGACAGACAATTTTAAAAGCAACAGGGTTTAGGGAAATAGAGAAAAGAATTAAAAATAGGGACAGCAAACTAAGATGGTGACGTACGACGAAAATTTAAAAAGCGACGGCACTAATGAAAGGCAAGCAACAATTAAAACCGTAGACGGGATGAAAGTAGACTGAAAATCTTAAAAGCAATGGGGACTGAAGAAATGACGAAAAAATTTAAAAAAAGGGACGGTGAACTAAACCGGAGGTGTAGAAAGAAAATCTAAAAAGCAACGGCACTGAGGAAAGTAAAGAAATAATGAGAAATGAAGATAACGAAGGGAATAAAAGGAGGCCTAGAACTACCATTGAAAGAGCGAGGGGGATTAGGGAAATAAAGGGAAAAAATAAAAGATAGGGACAGTAAACTAAGAGAGATGTAGAAAAAAAACTTTAAAAAGCAAGGGCGCTAGGGAAAGAGAAGAAAAAATTAACAGAAAACGCAGCAAAATAAAGACAGCAAACATGATAAAAGTAGAAAATTTAAAAGCGACGGGCATTACGGAAATAAATGGAAAAAAATTTAAAAACAGGAACAGCAAACTGAAACAGATGTAGCAAGAAAATTTATAAAGGGCCAGCACAAAGGAAAGCTAAGTAACAATTAAAAAATAAAGATGGCAAACAGGATAAAATTAGACAGAAAATTGTAAAAGCAACAGGGATTAAGGAAAGAAGGGAAAAATTAAAACACAGCAACATTGAACTAAAATGGAGAAGTAGAAAGCAATTTTAAAAGCCTACAGCACAAAGGACAGACAAGACATAATTAAAAATAAAGACATCGAAGGGAAAAAAAGTAGGCATAGAAAACACATTTTAAAAGCGATGGGAATTAGGGGGGGGGAAGGAAAAAAAAAAGGTAGGCATTAGGGAAATAAAGGAAAAAATTATGACATCGGAACAGCAAAGTGAAACAGAGATGCAGAAAGAAAATTTAAATAGCGACGGCACTAAGGAACGACAAGAAATAATTTTAAAAACCCAGCAAAGGGCATAAAAGCGGGCGTCGAAAGAACATTTAAAAAGTGGGGGGGATTTGGGAAAGGAAGAGAAAAATGAGGAAATAGGGACCGCGAACTAAAAGAGACGTAGAAAGAGAATTTAAAAGACGACTGCGCTAAGGAAAGACGAGAAATAATTAAAAGAAGAGACAGCGAACGGGATAGAAGTAGAAAATGTAAAAAGCAATGGGGATTAGGGAAAGAAACCAAAAGAATTTAAAAGCCGGGACAGCGAACTAAAAGAGATGTAGAAAGAAAATTTGAAAAGCCACGGCGCTAATAAAGACAAGAAATAACTAAAAAATAAAGACAGCGAACGGAATAAAAGCAGACGGAAAATTTTAGAAGCAAATAAGATTAGGGAAATAAGGAAGAAATTGAAGCGTAGCAACATTGACCTAAAACAGATAGGTAGGGAAAAAAAATCTAAAAAGCGATGGCACTGAGGCAAACCAAGAAAAAATAACTGAAAAGACAGCAAACAGAGTAAAAGTAGACAGAAAAGTTAAAAAGCAACTAAGGGCACTAAGGAAAAACAAGAAAAAATACTTTAAGAATACAGAATGTGAATGAGATAGAAGTAGAAAATTTAAAAAGCCAAGAGATTAATAGAGGAAAGAACTGGACGAGAGGGAAAGTAAACTGAAACTCAGACATGGACAGAAAATCTAAAAGGCAACGGCACTAAGGAAAGACAAGAAATAATTAGAAAGAAAGATATCGAAGGGAAAAAAAGTAGACGTAGAAAACACATTTTAAAAGCGATGGGAATTGGGGGGGGGAAGGGGGAAAAAAACCAAACAGGGAGAGCAAACTAAAAGAGAGGTTGAGAGAAAAATTTAAAAGCAGCGGCACTAAGGAAAGAGAAGAAATCATTAAAGAATAAAGGCAGTGAACGGCATAAAAGTCAAACAGAAAGTGTTAAAAGCCGCGGGGATTAAAGAAATGAGGAAAAAATTTAAAAGTGGCGACGGCGAACTAAAACGGAGACGTCGAAAGAAAATCTAAAAAGCCATGGCACTAAGGAAAACCAAGGAAAAATAATTAAAAACTAAAGAGAGCGAACGAGATAAACGTAGAAAATTTTCAAAGCAAGGGGGATGAAGGAAATAAGGAAAAACTTTAAAAAATAGCGACGGCAAACTACAACGAAGACGCAGAAAGAAGATCTAAAAAGCGATGGTACAGAAGGCAGAGAAGAAACAATGGAAAAAAAAGGCAGCAAAGGGAATAAAAGTAGGCACAGAAAGAACATTTCAAGAGCAGACAGAAACAGAAAATTCAAAAAGCGAGGGCACGAAGGAAAGACAAGAAATAATGAAAAAAGGCAGACAAAAAAAAGACTGCAAACGGGATGGAAGTAGACAGCAAATTTTAAAAGCAACGGTGATTAAGGAAATAGGGAAAAAGATTTAAAAATAGCAACGGCAAACTACAACAGAGACCTAGAAAGAAAACCTATACAGCGACTGCACATAAGAAAGAGAAAAAATAGAAAAAAGGACAGCAAAGGGAATAAAAGCAGGCATAGAAACAAGTTGTCAAAGGCGGTAGGCGTAAAGGGAAAAAAAATACGCTTGCTGGCAGGGCAGGGTGAGGAGCAGAGCAGCCCTTGACGCTGGGCAAGCGCTGCTCAGCTGTAACTAACACATCCCTGTGCTATCAATGCTGTCTTCAGCACAACCCCAAAACGTAGCCCCGTACCAGCTACTGTGAAGAAAACTAACTCTATCCCATCCAAAACCAGCACACACAGAAATAAAATTTAACAAGTTGTGCTACAGGGAACACAGGAAAAAAAAAAATTAAAAAGGGGGACAGAAAACTAGATCAACAGAGGCGTAGAAAGAAAGTTTAAAAAGTGATGGGGTACCGGAGAGACAGGAACACAATGAAAAACAGGCACAGCAAACATAATAAATGTTGATATAGAAAGAAAATGCAATAAGCGATGGCGTTAAGACAGACAAGAAAAAAACCTTAAAAATAAGGATAGGGTAAAAAAAAAAATTAGAGACTCACACGGAAAGAAAAATTTTTTGAAGTGACGTGGAACACGACAGACAGGAATAAATTCAAACGTGTGGATAGGGAGCTTGATAAAAGTAGACATAGAATGGAAACTGAAAAAGCAACGGGGTTCCGGACAGACAGGAAAAAAATTAAAAATAAAAAGACAGTGAATTGGTTAAAGTAGGCACAGAAAGAAAATTTTAAAAGCCACTGGGTAAAGGACAACCAGGGGAAAAAAAAAATTGAAACAAAAAATTGGGTCAAAGTTGACATGGCAAGAAAGTTTCAAAAGCAAAGGCAATAAAGAAAGACCAGAAAAAAACCTGTAAAATAGGGGTAGGGTGATGAGAGGGAGACACAGAAAGAAAATTATAAAAGCAAAGGCATTAAGGAAAGACAAGAACAAGTTACAAAATAGAAAAGGGAGAAATACACAGAGAGACATAGAAAACTGCAAAAGCAATGGGGTACACGACAGACAGGAAACAAATAAAAAAGACAGACAGTGAATTGGTTAAAGTAGACATGGAAAGAAAATTTCAAAAGCGACGAGGTACAGGATAAACAGGACGACATAAAAAATAGGGAGAGCAAAGTGGATAAACTTTGACATAGAAAGAAAACTTAGAATGCGACGGCTTTAAGGAAAGACAAGAATAAATAGAAAATAAGAACACGGGGAAAAAAAGAGACATGCATAAAAGTAAATTTGAAAAGCAACGGGATACATGACACAGGAAAGGATTAAAAAATATGGATGGGGAGCTTGACAAAAGTAGACATAGAAAGAAAACTGAAGCAGCAACAGAGTACAGGACAGACAGGAGAGCATTAGAAAATAAAGATGGTGGTCTGGACAAAAGTGGCCACAGAAACAAGACTTAAAATTGACAGGGTATACCCTGTCATGGGGTATACCATATAGATGGCAAAAAATTAAAAGAGAAGGACAGGAAACTAAATAAATGGAGACCTAGAAAGAAAATATTTAAAGCAACCGGGTACGGGACCAAGAGGGAGGAATTAAAAAATAGGGACAGGGAATCAGATAGAGGGAGGCAGAAAGAAATTTTAAAAAAGTGACGGGCTACAAGAAACACAGGAAATATAAGAACAGGGGGCAGAAGAGAAGGAAGTGTTGAAAGAAGATTTTAAAAGTGACAGGGTATATGGAAAAATGGGAGGAATTAAAATTTAGGGAAAGGGAACCCGATAAAGGCAATTGTTGAAAGAGAAATTAATGGAGGCACCAGAGGATGATAAGAGCACTCTGAGGCACTAACAAACCCGAGGAAGGGTTTCTGAGGGAACGAGAGAGGATCAAAGTCCGTGACAGAGCTAAAACAGGGCTGCAGTACACAAAGGTGGTCTCGGGAGGCATGGTGACTGGGAGTGTTACCGTAAGTCGGCAAGATACGAACTTTCTAAGACTCAATTTGAAGTGTAGAAAGCAGGCGCTTCTTTATTGCAGCACTGGACGCACAGGGGATCGCTCCGCCTAGCGCGCGTGCTTACTTTCTCCACTGTAGTAATTATACACAATCAAAATAGACATATTCACCGTATTTCCAAGAAATGATTATCATATTCATATGATTTCCAGAAACTCATTAATATACGTAAATACTCGGGACACATGCGCCTTCAGGTACACAGGTGGTCGTCTGAGGTCCTCTGGTGGTCGTCCATAGTCTTCCTCATGGTGTCCGCTAGTTGAATCCGATCTTTGCGCATGCTCAGCTCAGTTGCAAAGGCCCATTCTTGGAATCTTGTAAAGTTTTTCTCAGTTTACTGACCAGGCCTACAACCTACCACCCTCTTGACAAGCGAATCCTGCTCCTTCACAATGCCACATTGTTCAACAGTTAGTTTATAATTAAATCAGATATATAAATCATACCTAGTTACCGTTACACAAAATACATGGTTTTATTTTCCTTAATTGCTCTCTTATACAATTCTATCAATATCTACACTTAAATGAATCATTTATCATGTCTATTAATATCTACTGATTGGCATCCTTGATTCTTTAATCAAGATGGGAAGGGTGAAAGGATTTCCAAGCAGCATCACTGGTGCATAACAGGTTCCTATAATTACAGAACTCAACAAAACTTTCTCTATTCAAGTCTTCATTGTTTCATCCTTGACCCGAAACAGAGACTACTTGGTAAGGGTCCTATGGTTGCAAGTTTCAGAACAAACAACATTCTAACATTCTACTTCTATCATAACTAAATTTAGGGATTTTACAACAGGAGCAGAGAGGTCATGAAAGGCTCGGAGACATAAGAGAGATTAAAAGGGAGGCAGAGTGCTACCACAATGCTGTGGAGCACAAGGAAGGTCTCGGGAGGCATCCTAGATGGCAGAGAGAAGAAAAAGAATGCTCTCTTTTGAGAGCAGAGTTCTTAGGAGAGGTGCGATTGCAACAGGACGGGTCCAAAGGGGGCTTAGAGAGCTAAAAGTGTGCTGCAGAGAACATCAGGAGGCATCGTGACAGTAGCAGAGGGGTTCTGAGAGGGACAGACAAAAGAAGGCTTGAGGACATGATGAAGAAGTCCAGAGGGGATGTGAACAGACCACAGATATCCTCAGGGGACCAGGGACTGAACAGAGGTATCCTAGCAAGCACAGAAGACAACATGACTGTTCCGGAGATGAAATCGACGGCATCGGGAAAGGTTCCCAGGGAGCGAGAAGGGCACCAAGTGCGCTACAGAGCCAAAAGAGAGCTGCGGGGCACGAGGCTGTGCTCGGGAGACACGATGACGGCAGGAGAAGGGTGCCGAGAGTGAAAGAGAAAGTGACTCTGGGACCCAATGCCAAACTCGGGAAGGTGTCCCAGCAACGTACAGATGTGCTCAGGGGATGAGCGACGGAATGGAGACAACCTAGATGGCGTTGAATAAGGTAAAAGAGCCGTGGGGCACAGAGACAGCCTGAGGAAGGGTTCTGTCTGAATAGGAGAGATACAAAGAGGGCTGCAGAGCTCCAGGGGTGCCGTGGGGCACGAGGACAGTCTCGGGAGGCGTCGCGACAGGAACGAGAGGGCTGGGGGCGCGGCTGAGCACGGACAGAGAGACAAGCGAAGGATTGCTGACACAATGAGGTACTCCAGAGGGGATGTGAACAGAGTACAGACGTACTCAGGGGACCAAACGGAGGCATCAGACATGGTAGAGGGGAAGGTGAGAAAGTGCTCTGGGACAAAATGAAAGCCTGAGGAGGAGTTGTCTCTGGATAAGAAAGACACAACGCCTGCTGCAGAACTGAAGGATGGCCATGGAGTGCAAGGACGCTCACAGGAAGCATTGTGACAGAGACAGAGGGGTGCTGAGGTGGCCAGAGAGAAGGCTCGAGGGCACAAAGGGACTCGGGAGGGGATTTGAACAGAGTACAGATGTTGTGAGGGAGACACTGACCCATTGGAGGCCGTCGAGATGGAGGAGAGGACAGAAACACTACTCTGAGGAAGAAGGATAACCTGAGATGTTCTAACAAACCAAGGGGGTACGAATTACACTCCAGAAATAAAAGCGTGCCGAGGAGACCGTCTAAAGCCTCGGGATGAACTGAGAGAAGAGAAGAGAAGAGAAAAAAAATAAGACACAAAGAAAATTTAAAAGGCGACAAGGTATGTGACAAACAAAAAAGAATGAAAAGCCAGGGATGTACAGTTTGTTAAAGGTAGACATAGAAAGAAAATTTTAAAAGCAAAATGGGACAAGGCAGAGGAGAAAAAAATGTAAAAATAGGGACAGAAAGCTAGATAAAAGTAGGCATAGAAAAAAAATTGAAAAATGAAGGCATTAAAGGAGGAAAAAGTTAAAAAATAGGGACAACAAACTAAATAAACAGCGACATAGAAAGAAAATCGAAAAATTGAGAGAGTACCCAAAAGACAAGAGAGAATTTAAAAATAGGGACAGGAACTGTATGAAAGCAAACGTAGAAAAAAATTTAAAAAGCAAAAAGGTTGAGGAAATAAAGGAAAAGACTAAATCATGGTGACATATAGACACAGAGAGAAAATACAAAAAGCGAGGGCACGAAGGAAAGACAAGAAATGATTAAAAAACAGGTAGACAAAAAAAAGACTGCGAATGGGATGAAAGTAGACAGCGTATTTTAAAAGCAACGGTGATTAAGGAAATAAGGAAAAAGATTTAAAAATAGCGACGGCAAACTACAACAGAGGCCTAGAAAGAAAACCTATACAGCGATGGCACATGAGAAAGAGAAGAAATAGTAAAAAAAGACAGCAAAGGGAATAAAAGCAGGCCTAGAAACAACTTGTCAAACGCGGTAGGCATTAGGGAAATAAAGGAAAATATTACAAAATCGGAACAGCACACTAAAACAGACGTAGAAAGAAAATTTAAAAAGCGACAGCACTAAGGAAAGACTAAGGAATTAAAATTTAGGGAAAGGGAACCCAATAAAGGGAATTGTTGAAAGAGAAATTAAATCGCGATGGGGTACAAGAAATACAGGGAAGAATGAAAAAAAAAAATTCAAGAAAAGGAGCCAGGTAGAGGGAGACGTAGAAGGGATTTTAAAAAGCAACTGAGTACAAGAAACATAGACAAGAATTAAAACATAGGGACAGGGAGATGGACGGAGGGCAAAGCAGACAGAATATTTTAACAGTGATCGGGTACAAGAAACACAGGAGTGTTAAAAAACCAGGGACTGGGAGGTGGATAGAAGGAAACATAGAAAGAAAATTTAAAAAGCGATGGGGACCAGGAGAGTGAAAGAAATTAAAAAATAGGCACAGGGTGTTGGAGAGAGGTAAACATAGAAAGATAACCTAAAATGCAACGGGGTACAAGGAACACAGGAAAGCATGAAAAAGTAGGACGAGGGAGCTGCCGAGAGGAAAACGGAGAACAAAAAATCGATAGGTGAAGTGGTACAGGGCAGAGTTGGCAGAAGAGTGACAAGTTTTGGGGAGGCAGACAGGCAGGTGGGCTGGCAGAGAGGGAGACAGAAGCAGGGACAGGCAGGGAGGCAGGCAGAGAGCCGGGGAAGGGCGGCAGAGGTGGGCCGGGACGCACACGAGGGAACATGTGACTCACCACAGCTCCTGGCACTGGCAGGAGACCTTCACCACCCCAAGGCTTTTCAGTCTGCCTCAGCAGCAGGCGCCTCGATGCTCCTCCGCCGTGAGGCTTCCCAGTGGCTCACGCATGCAGCCAGTGGAGGCACCGAGCTCCCAGCGCTGTGTGCTGGTGGTGCGTTCTGTCAGGGACGGCTCGGTGAGATCCTTCATTGCTGCAGGGACTGGCCACGCCTGGCCAGAGGCACCTGCCTGCGGGGCCCCCTCAGATTCCCTCCTCAGCCAGCTCCCCTTTGGCAGCTCCCTCAGGAAGGCATGCCCTGGTGGCAGCCCCCTTTACAGCTAGAGCCCCTTCACACAGCAGGGCCAGCCCCACCCTCAGCCTCACTGGCCACACCTGGGACTGCCCCAGCTCCAGGCCCAGCTGGAGCCCATTGGCAACAGGGGCCCCTGCCAAAGCCCCCAGCACATCCCCCCCCTCCCTGCACCTGTCCACAGCCACGAGCTCTGCACCCAGGGGCTGCAAACACATCCAGGGGCACAGAGGAGGCAGGAAAAGTGTATTCATTAAAGCACATCATAGGGAATCCCGGCAGTGAGCTGGCTCCAAGGCTCAGCGCCCCAAGGCAGCAGGACAGAGGGAAACAAGGGAAGCGGAAAGCGGAAGGAAGGTAGGTAGAGAAGAGGTGTGGGACAGGGAGCCAGAAAATGGGATGCTGGGAACAAAAAAAGAGGGACAGGGAGCCGCACGAGGGTGGAGAGAGAGAGAAATGGAGGGCAACGAGGAGGAGGAGGATGGAGAGATGGAGCACGAGAACCAGAGGAACAGGGAGATGGAGCCATAAACAAGAGGGGGAGGGAGCAGGGGTGAGAGATGGAAGGGTCCGAGCAGGACGACAGGACAGCAGAGAGGGACAGAGAGGAGGAGACACCCACAGGCAGGAGACAGAGAGACGGAGGAGGGGGATTTTTCCACGGTAGGGAACTGGATAAGCCAAGGGATTAAGAGAGGACAAAAATCAAAGAAGAGAGACAGTGATCAAAATAAACAGAGGCATACGAAGAAAATTTATTAGGTGAAGCGCAGGCTGCAGGACAGACAGGAAAGAATTAACAAATCAACACATTGGATACAATAAAATTAGATATCGAAAAAACTAAAAAGCCACCTCTATTAGGAAAGACAAGAAAAAACTAAAAAATAAAGAAAGGATGGCAAAGAGGGAGAGACACATACAAAGTACATTGAAAAAGCAACGGGGTACACAACATACTGAGAACTGCTGAAAAATACGGATAGGAAGCTTGACACAGAAAGACAATTATTTCAAAAGCAACTAGGTAGAGGACTAGCAGGAAACAATTGGGGAAAAAAAAAAAGACAGCAACCTAGATAAAAGTAGATAAAAGAAGCAAAACTTTCAAAGCCAAGGGACTAAGAGAGAAAAGCATTAAAAAAATAGCAATTGCAAACTAAACAAAGAGAGACCAAAATTGTGAAGAGCAACTGCACTAAGGAAAGACAAGAAACAATTAAAGAATAAAGACAGTGAATGGGATAAAGGTAGACAGACAATTTTAAAAGCAACAGGGTTTAGGGAAATAGAGAAAAGAATTAAAAATAGGGACAGCAAACTAAGATGGTGACGTACGACGAAAATTTAAAAAGCGACGGCACTAATGAAAGGCAAGCAACAATTAAAACCGTAGACGGGATGAAAGTAGACTGAAAATCTTAAAAGCAATGGGGACTGAAGAAATGACGAAAAAATTTAAAAAAAGGGACGGTGAACTAAACCGGAGGTGTAGAAAGAAAATCTAAAAAGCAACGGCACTGAGGAAAGTAAAGAAATAATGAGAAATGAAGATAACGAAGGGAATAAAAGGAGGCCTAGAACTACCATTGAAAGAGCGAGGGGGATTAGGGAAATAAAGGGAAAAAATAAAAGATAGGGACAGTAAACTAAGAGAGATGTAGAAAAAAAACTTTAAAAAGCAAGGGCGCTAGGGAAAGAGAAGAAAAAATTAACAGAAAACGCAGCAAAATAAAGACAGCAAACATGATAAAAGTAGAAAATTTAAAAGCGACGGGCATTACGGAAATAAATGGAAAAAAATTTAAAAACAGGAACAGCAAACTGAAACAGATGTAGCAAGAAAATTTATAAAGGGCCAGCACAAAGGAAAGCTAAGTAACAATTAAAAAATAAAGATGGCAAACAGGATAAAATTAGACAGAAAATTGTAAAAGCAACAGGGATTAAGGAAAGAAGGGAAAAATTAAAACACAGCAACATTGAACTAAAATGGAGAAGTAGAAAGCAATTTTAAAAGCCTACAGCACAAAGGACAGACAAGACATAATTAAAAATAAAGACATCGAAGGGAAAAAAAGTAGGCATAGAAAACACATTTTAAAAGCGATGGGAATTAGGGGGGGAAGGAAAAAAAAAAAGGTAGGCATTAGGGAAATAAAGGAAAAAATTATGACATCGGAACAGCAAAGTGAAACAGAGATGCAGAAAGAAAATTTAAATAGCGACGGCACTAAGGAACGACAAGAAATCATTTTAAAAACCCAGCAAAGGGCATAAAAGCGGGCGTCGAAAGAACATTTAAAAAGTGGGGGGGATTTGGGAAAGGAAGAGAAAAATGAGGAAATAGGGACCGCGAACTAAAAGAGACGTAGAAAGAGAATTTAAAAGACGACTGCGCTAAGGAAAGACGAGAAATAATTAAAAGAAGAGACAGCGAACGGGATAGAAGTAGAAAATGTAAAAAGCAATGGGGATTAGGGAAAGAAACCAAAAGAATTTAAAAGCCGGGACAGCGAACTAAAAGAGATGTAGAAAGAAAATTTGAAAAGCCACGGCGCTAATAAAGACAAGAAATAACTAAAAAATAAAGACAGCGAACGGAATAAAAGCAGACGGAAAATTTTAGAAGCAAGTAAGATTAGGGAAATAAGGAAGAAATTGAAGCGTAGCAACATTGACCTAAAACAGATAGGTAGGGAAAAAAAATCTAAAAAGCGATGGCACTGAGGCAAACCAAGAAAAAATAACTGAAAAGACAGCAAACAGAGTAAAAGTAGACAGAAAAGTTAAAAAGCAACTAAGGGCACTAAGGAAAAACAAGAAAAAATACTTTAAGAATACAGAATGTGAATGAGATAGAAGTAGAAAATTTAAAAAGCCAAGAGATTAATAGAGGAAAGAACTGGACGAGAGGGAAAGTAAACTGAAACTCAGACATGGACAGAAAATCTAAAAGGCAACGGCACTAAGGAAAGACAAGAAATAATTAGAAAGAAAGATATCGAAGGGAAAAAAAGTAGACGTAGAAAACACATTTTAAAAGCGATGGGAATTGGGGGGGGGAAGGGGGAAAAAAACCAAACAGGGAGAGCAAACTAAAAGAGAGGTTGAGAGAAAAATTTAAAAGCAGCGGCACTAAGGAAAGAGAAGAAATCATTAAAGAATAAAGGCAGTGAACGGCATAAAAGTCAAACAGAAAGTGTTAAAAGCCGCGGGGATTAAAGAAATGAGGAAAAAATTTAAAAGTGGCGACGGCGAACTAAAACGGAGACGTCGAAAGAAAATCTAAAAAGCCATGGCACTAAGGAAAACCAAGGAAAAATAATTAAAAACTAAAGAGAGCGAACGAGATAAACGTAGAAAATTTTCAAAGCAAGGGGGATGAAGGAAATAAGGAAAAACTTTAAAAAATAGCGACGGCAAACTACAACGAAGACGCAGAAAGAAGATCTAAAAAGCGATGGCACAGAAGGCAGAGAAGAAACAATGGAAAAAAAAGGCAGCAAAGGGAATAAAAGTAGGCACAGAAAGAACATTTCAAGAGCAGACAGAAACAGAAAATTCAAAAAGCGAGGGCACGAAGGAAAGACAAGAAATAATGAAAAAAGAAAGGCAGACAAAAAAAAGACTGCAAACGGGATGGAAGTAGACAGCAAATTTTAAAAGCAACGGTGATTAAGGAAATAGGGAAAAAGATTTAAAAATAGCAACGGCAAACTACAACAGAGACCTAGAAAGAAAACCTATACAGCGACTGCACATAAGAAAGAGAAAAAATAGAAAAAAGGACAGCAAAGGGAATAAAAGCAGGCATAGAAACAAGTTGTCAAAGGCGGTAGGCGTAAAGGGAAAAAAAATACGCTTGCTGGCAGGGCAGGGTGAGGAGCAGAGCAGCCCTTGACGCTGGGCAAGCGCTGCTCAGCTGTAACTAACACATCCCTGTGCTATCAATGCTGTCTTCAGCACAACCCCAAAACGTAGCCCCGTACCAGCTACTGTGAAGAAAACTAACTCTATCCCATCCAAAACCAGCACACACAGAAATAAAATTTAACAAGTTGTGCTACAGGGAACACAGGAAAAAAAAAAATTAAAAAGGGGGACAGAAAACTAGATCAACAGAGGCGTAGAAAGAAAGTTTAAAAAGTGATGGGGTACCGGAGAGACAGGAACACAATGAAAAACAGGCACAGCAAACATAATAAATGTTGATATAGAAAGAAAATGCAATAAGCGATGGCGTTAAGACAGACAAGAAAAAAACCTTAAAAATAAGGATAGGGTAAAAAAAAAAATTAGAGACTCACACGGAAAGAAAAATTTTTTGAAGTGACGTGGAACACGACAGACAGGAATAAATTCAAACGTGTGGATAGGGAGCTTGATAAAAGTAGACATAGAATGGAAACTGAAAAAGCAACGGGGTTCCGGACAGACAGGAAAAAAATTAAAAATAAAAAGACAGTGAATTGGTTAAAGTAGGCACAGAAAGAAAATTTTAAAAGCCACTGGGTAAAGGACAACCAGGGGAAAAAAAAAATTGAAACAAAAAATTGGGTCAAAGTTGACATGGCAAGAAAGTTTCAAAAGCAAAGGCAATAAAGAAAGACCAGAAAAAAACCTGTAAAATAGGGGTAGGGTGATGAGAGGGAGACACAGAAAGAAAATTATAAAAGCAAAGGCATTAAGGAAAGACAAGAACAAGTTACAAAATAGAAAAGGGAGAAATACACAGAGAGACATAGAAAACTGCAAAAGCAATGGGGTACACGACAGACAGGAAACAAATAAAAAAGACAGACAGTGAATTGGTTAAAGTAGACATGGAAAGAAAATTTCAAAAGCGACGAGGTACAGGATAAACAGGACGACATAAAAAATAGGGAGAGCAAAGTGGATAAACTTTGACATAGAAAGAAAACTTAGAATGCGACGGCTTTAAGGAAAGACAAGAATAAATAGAAAATAAGAACACGGGGAAAAAAAGAGACATGCATAAAAGTAAATTTGAAAAGCAACGGGATACATGACACAGGAAAGGATTAAAAAATATGGATGGGGAGCTTGACAAAAGTAGACATAGAAAGAAAACTGAAGCAGCAACAGAGTACAGGACAGACAGGAGAGCATTAGAAAATAAAGATGGTGGTCTGGACAAAAGTGGCCACAGAAACAAGACTTAAAATTGACAGGGTATACCCTGTCATGGGGTATACCATATAGATGGCAAAAAATTAAAAGAGAAGGACAGGAAACTAAATAAATGGAGACCTAGAAAGAAAATATTTAAAGCAACCGGGTACGGGACCAAGAGGGAGGAATTAAAAAATAGGGACAGGGAATCAGATAGAGGGAGGCAGAAAGAAATTTTAAAAAAGTGACGGGCTACAAGAAACACAGGAAATATAAGAACAGGGGGCAGAAGAGAAGGAAGTGTTGAAAGAAGATTTTAAAAGTGACAGGGTATATGGAAAAATGGGAGGAATTAAAATTTAGGGAAAGGGAACCCGATAAAGGCAATTGTTGAAAGAGAAATTAATGGAGGCACCAGAGGATGATAAGAGCACTCTGAGGCACTAACAAACCCGAGGAAGGGTTTCTGAGGGAACGAGAGAGGATCAAAGTCCGTGACAGAGCTAAAACAGGGCTGCAGTACACAAAGGTGGTCTCGGGAGGCATGGTGACTGGGAGTGTTACCGTAAGTCGGCAAGATACGAACTTTCTAAGACTCAATTTGAAGTGTAGAAAGCAGGCGCTTCTTTATTGCAGCACTGGACGCACAGGGGATCGCTCCGCCTAGCGCGCGTGCTTACTTTCTCCACTGTAGTAATTATACACAATCAAAATAGACATATTCACCGTATTTCCAAGAAATGATTATCATATTCATATGATTTCCAGAAACTCATTAATATACGTAAATACTCGGGACACATGCGCCTTCAGGTACACAGGTGGTCGTCTGAGGTCCTCTGGTGGTCGTCCATAGTCTTCCTCATGGTGTCCGCTAGTTGAATCCGATCTTTGCGCATGCTCAGCTCAGTTGCAAAGGCCCATTCTTGGAATCTTGTAAAGTTTTTCTCAGTTTACTGACCAGGCCTACAACCTACCACCCTCTTGACAAGCGAATCCTGCTCCTTCACAATGCCACATTGTTCAACAGTTAGTTTATAATTAAATCAGATATATAAATCATACCTAGTTACCGTTACACAAAATACATGGTTTTATTTTCCTTAATTGCTCTCTTATACAATTCTATCAATATCTACACTTAAATGAATCATTTATCATGTCTATTAATATCTACTGATTGGCATCCTTGATTCTTTAATCAAGATGGGAAGGGTGAAAGGATTTCCAAGCAGCATCACTGGTGCATAACAGGTTCCTATAATTACAGAACTCAACAAAACTTTCTCTATTCAAGTCTTCATTGTTTCATCCTTGACCCGAAACAGAGACTACTTGGTAAGGGTCCTATGGTTGCAAGTTTCAGAACAAACAACATTCTAACATTCTACTTCTATCATAACTAAATTTAGGGATTTTACAACAGGAGCAGAGAGGTCATGAAAGGCTCGGAGACATAAGAGAGATTAAAAGGGAGGCAGAGTGCTACCACAATGCTGTGGAGCACAAGGAAGGTCTCGGGAGGCATCCTAGATGGCAGAGAGAAGAAAAAGAATGCTCTCTTTTGAGAGCAGAGTTCTTAGGAGAGGTGCGATTGCAACAGGACGGGTCCAAAGGGGGCTTAGAGAGCTAAAAGTGTGCTGCAGAGAACATCAGGAGGCATCGTGACAGTAGCAGAGGGGTTCTGAGAGGGACAGACAAAAGAAGGCTTGAGGACATGATGAAGAAGTCCAGAGGGGATGTGAACAGACCACAGATATCCTCAGGGGACCAGGGACTGAACAGAGGTATCCTAGCAAGCACAGAAGACAACATGACTGTTCCGGAGATGAAATCGACGGCATCGGGAAAGGTTCCCAGGGAGCGAGAAGGGCACCAAGTGCGCTACAGAGCCAAAAGAGAGCTGCGGGGCACGAGGCTGTGCTCGGGAGACACGATGACGGCAGGAGAAGGGTGCCGAGAGTGAAAGAGAAAGTGACTCTGGGACCCAATGCCAAACTCGGGAAGGTGTCCCAGCAACGTACAGATGTGCTCAGGGGATGAGCGACGGAATGGAGACAACCTAGATGGCGTTGAATAAGGTAAAAGAGCCGTGGGGCACAGAGACAGCCTGAGGAAGGGTTCTGTCTGAATAGGAGAGATACAAAGAGGGCTGCAGAGCTCCAGGGGTGCCGTGGGGCACGAGGACAGTCTCGGGAGGCGTCGCGACAGGAACGAGAGGGCTGGGGGCGCGGCTGAGCACGGACAGAGAGACAAGCGAAGGATTGCTGACACAATGAGGTACTCCAGAGGGGATGTGAACAGAGTACAGACGTACTCAGGGGACCAAACGGAGGCATCAGACATGGTAGAGGGGAAGGTGAGAAAGTGCTCTGGGACAAAATGAAAGCCTGAGGAGGAGTTGTCTCTGGATAAGAAAGACACAACGCCTGCTGCAGAACTGAAGGATGGCCATGGAGTGCAAGGACGCTCACAGGAAGCATTGTGACAGAGACAGAGGGGTGCTGAGGTGGCCAGAGAGAAGGCTCGAGGGCACAAAGGGACTCGGGAGGGGATTTGAACAGAGTACAGATGTTGTGAGGGAGACACTGACCCATTGGAGGCCGTCGAGATGGAGGAGAGGACAGAAACACTACTCTGAGGAAGAAGGATAACCTGAGATGTTCTAACAAACCAAGGGGGTACGAATTACACTCCAGAAATAAAAGCGTGCCGAGGAGACCGTCTAAAGCCTCGGGATGAACTGAGAGAAGAGAAGAGAAGAGAAAAAAAATAAGACACAAAGAAAATTTAAAAGGCGACAAGGTATGTGACAAACAAAAAAGAATGAAAAGCCAGGGATGTACAGTTTGTTAAAGGTAGACATAGAAAGAAAATTTTAAAAGCAAAATGGGACAAGGCAGAGGAGAAAAAAATGTAAAAATAGGGACAGAAAGCTAGATAAAAGTAGGCATAGAAAAAAAATTGAAAAATGAAGGCATTAAAGGAGGAAAAAGTTAAAAAATAGGGACAACAAACTAAATAAACAGCGACATAGAAAGAAAATCGAAAAATTGAGAGAGTACCCAAAAGACAAGAGAGAATTTAAAAATAGGGACAGGAACTGTATGAAAGCAAACGTAGAAAAAAATTTAAAAAGCAAAAAGGTTGAGGAAATAAAGGAAAAGACTAAATCATGGTGACATATAGACACAGAGAGAAAATACAAAAAGCGAGGGCACGAAGGAAAGACAAGAAATGATTAAAAAACAGGTAGACAAAAAAAAGACTGCGAATGGGATGAAAGTAGACAGCGTATTTTAAAAGCAACGGTGATTAAGGAAATAAGGAAAAAGATTTAAAAATAGCGACGGCAAACTACAACAGAGGCCTAGAAAGAAAACCTATACAGCGATGGCACATGAGAAAGAGAAGAAATAGTAAAAAAAGACAGCAAAGGGAATAAAAGCAGGCCTAGAAACAACTTGTCAAACGCGGTAGGCATTAGGGAAATAAAGGAAAATATTACAAAATCGGAACAGCACACTAAAACAGACGTAGAAAGAAAATTTAAAAAGCGACAGCACTAAGGAAAGACTAAGGAATTAAAATTTAGGGAAAGGGAACCCAATAAAGGGAATTGTTGAAAGAGAAATTAAATCGCGATGGGGTACAAGAAATACAGGGAAGAATGAAAAAAAAAAATTCAAGAAAAGGAGCCAGGTAGAGGGAGACGTAGAAGGGATTTTAAAAAGCAACTGAGTACAAGAAACATAGACAAGAATTAAAACATAGGGACAGGGAGATGGACGGAGGGCAAAGCAGACAGAATATTTTAACAGTGATCGGGTACAAGAAACACAGGAGTGTTAAAAAACCAGGGACTGGGAGGTGGATAGAAGGAAACATAGAAAGAAAATTTAAAAAGCGATGGGGACCAGGAGAGTGAAAGAAATTAAAAAATAGGCACAGGGTGTTGGAGAGAGGTAAACATAGAAAGATAACCTAAAATGCAACGGGGTACAAGGAACACAGGAAAGCATGAAAAAGTAGGACGAGGGAGCTGCCGAGAGGAAAACGGAGAACAAAAAATCGATAGGTGAAGTGGTACAGGGCAGAGTTGGCAGAAGAGTGACAAGTTTTGGGGAGGCAGACAGGCAGGTGGGCTGGCAGAGAGGGAGACAGAAGCAGGGACAGGCAGGGAGGCAGGCAGAGAGCCGGGGAAGGGCGGCAGAGGTGGGCCGGGACGCACACGAGGGAACATGTGACTCACCACAGCTCCTGGCACTGGCAGGAGACCTTCACCACCCCAAGGCTTTTCAGTCTGCCTCAGCAGCAGGCGCCTCGATGCTCCTCCGCCGTGAGGCTTCCCAGTGGCTCACGCATGCAGCCAGTGGAGGCACCGAGCTCCCAGCGCTGTGTGCTGGTGGTGCGTTCTGTCAGGGACGGCTCGGTGAGATCCTTCATTGCTGCAGGGACTGGCCACGCCTGGCCAGAGGCACCTGCCTGCGGGGCCCCCTCAGATTCCCTCCTCAGCCAGCTCCCCTTTGGCAGCTCCCTCAGGAAGGCATGCCCTGGTGGCAGCCCCCTTTACAGCTAGAGCCCCTTCACACAGCAGGGCCAGCCCCACCCTCAGCCTCACTGGCCACACCTGGGACTGCCCCAGCTCCAGGCCCAGCTGGAGCCCATTGGCAACAGGGGCCCCTGCCAAAGCCCCCAGCACATCCCCCCCTCCCTGCACCTGTCCACAGCCACGAGCTCTGCACCCAGGGGCTGCAAACACATCCAGGGGCACAGAGGAGGCAGGAAAAGTGTATTCATTAAAGCACATCATAGGGAATCCCGGCAGTGAGCTGGCTCCAAGGCTCAGCGCCCCAAGGCAGCAGGACAGAGGGAAACAAGGGAAGCGGAAAGCGGAAGGAAGGTAGGTAGAGAAGAGGTGTGGGACAGGGAGCCAGAAAATGGGATGCTGGGAACAAAAAAAGAGGGACAGGGAGCCGCACGAGGGTGGAGAGAGAGAGAAATGGAGGGCAACGAGGAGGAGGAGGATGGAGAGATGGAGCACGAGAACCAGAGGAACAGGGAGATGGAGCCATAAACAAGAGGGGGAGGGAGCAGGGGTGAGAGATGGAAGGGTCCGAGCAGGACGACAGGACAGCAGAGAGGGACAGAGAGGAGGAGACACCCACAGGCAGGAGACAGAGAGACGGAGGAGGGGGATTTTTCCACGGTAGGGAACTGGATAAGCCAAGGGATTAAGAGAGGACAAAAATCAAAGAAGAGAGACAGTGATCAAAATAAACAGAGGCATACGAAGAAAATTTATTAAGTGAAGCGCAGGCTGCAGGACAGACAGGAAAGAATTAACAAATCAACACATTGGATACAATAAAATTAGATATCGAAAAAACTAAAAAGCCACCTCTATTAGGAAAGACAAGAAAAAACTAAAAAATAAAGAAAGGATGGCAAAGAGGGAGAGACACATACAAAGTACATTGAAAAAGCAACGGGGTACACAACATACTGAGAACTGCTGAAAAATACGGATAGGAAGCTTGACACAGAAAGACAATTATTTCAAAAGCAACTAGGTAGAGGACTAGCAGGAAACAATTGGGGAAAAAAAAAAAGACAGCAACCTAGATAAAAGTAGATAAAAGAAGCAAAACTTTCAAAGCCAAGGGACTAAGAGAGAAAAGCATTAAAAAAATAGCAATTGCAAACTAAACAAAGAGAGACCAAAATTGTGAAGAGCAACTGCACTAAGGAAAGACAAGAAACAATTAAAGAATAAAGACAGTGAATGGGATAAAGGTAGACAGACAATTTTAAAAGCAACAGGGTTTAGGGAAATAGAGAAAAGAATTAAAAATAGGGACAGCAAACTAAGATGGTGACGTACGACGAAAATTTAAAAAGCGACGGCACTAATGAAAGGCAAGCAACAATTAAAACCGTAGACGGGATGAAAGTAGACTGAAAATCTTAAAAGCAATGGGGACTGAAGAAATGACGAAAAAATTTAAAAAAAGGGACGGTGAACTAAACCGGAGGTGTAGAAAGAAAATCTAAAAAGCAACGGCACTGAGGAAAGTAAAGAAATAATGAGAAATGAAGATAAC
Source organism: Gavia stellata (assembly GCF_030936135.1). Taxonomy (NCBI): domain Eukaryota; kingdom Metazoa; phylum Chordata; class Aves; order Gaviiformes; family Gaviidae; genus Gavia; species Gavia stellata. The sequence goes on along the minus strand of NW_026776257.1, from coordinate 193,155 downwards.
GAAGGGAATAAAAGGAGGCCTAGAACTACCATTGAAAGAGCGAGGGGGATTAGGGAAATAAAGGGAAAAAATAAAAGATAGGGACAGTAAACTAAGAGAGATGTAGAAAAAAAACTTTAAAAAGCAAGGGCGCTAGGGAAAGAGAAGAAAAAATTAACAGAAAACGCAGCAAAATAAAGACAGCAAACATGATAAAAGTAGAAAATTTAAAAGCGACGGGCATTACGGAAATAAATGGAAAAAAATTTAAAAACAGGAACAGCAAACTGAAACAGATGTAGCAAGAAAATTTATAAAGGGCCAGCACAAAGGAAAGCTAAGTAACAATTAAAAAATAAAGATGGCAAACAGGATAAAATTAGACAGAAAATTGTAAAAGCAACAGGGATTAAGGAAAGAAGGGAAAAATTAAAACACAGCAACATTGAACTAAAATGGAGAAGTAGAAAGCAATTTTAAAAGCCTACAGCACAAAGGACAGACAAGACATAATTAAAAATAAAGACATCGAAGGGAAAAAAAGTAGGCATAGAAAACACATTTTAAAAGCGATGGGAATTAGGGGGGGAAGGAAAAAAAAAAAGGTAGGCATTAGGGAAATAAAGGAAAAAATTATGACATCGGAACAGCAAAGTGAAACAGAGATGCAGAAAGAAAATTTAAATAGCGACGGCACTAAGGAACGACAAGAAATCATTTTAAAAACCCAGCAAAGGGCATAAAAGCGGGCGTCGAAAGAACATTTAAAAAGTGGGGGGGATTTGGGAAAGGAAGAGAAAAATGAGGAAATAGGGACCGCGAACTAAAAGAGACGTAGAAAGAGAATTTAAAAGACGACTGCGCTAAGGAAAGACGAGAAATAATTAAAAGAAGAGACAGCGAACGGGATAGAAGTAGAAAATGTAAAAAGCAATGGGGATTAGGGAAAGAAACCAAAAGAATTTAAAAGCCGGGACAGCGAACTAAAAGAGATGTAGAAAGAAAATTTGAAAAGCCACGGCGCTAATAAAGACAAGAAATAACTAAAAAATAAAGACAGCGAACGGAATAAAAGCAGACGGAAAATTTTAGAAGCAAATAAGATTAGGGAAATAAGGAAGAAATTGAAGCGTAGCAACATTGACCTAAAACAGATAGGTAGGGAAAAAAAATCTAAAAAGCGATGGCACTGAGGCAAACCAAGAAAAAATAACTGAAAAGACAGCAAACAGAGTAAAAGTAGACAGAAAAGTTAAAAAGCAACTAAGGGCACTAAGGAAAAACAAGAAAAAATACTTTAAGAATACAGAATGTGAATGAGATAGAAGTAGAAAATTTAAAAAGCCAAGAGATTAATAGAGGAAAGAACTGGACGAGAGGGAAAGTAAACTGAAACTCAGACATGGACAGAAAATCTAAAAGGCAACGGCACTAAGGAAAGACAAGAAATAATTAGAAAGAAAGATATCAAAGGGAAAAAAAGTAGACGTAGAAAACACATTTTAAAAGCGATGGGAATTGGGGGGGGGAAGGGGGAAAAAAACCAAACAGGGAGAGCAAACTAAAAGAGAGGTTGAGAGAAAAATTTAAAAGCAGCGGCACTAAGGAAAGAGAAGAAATCATTAAAGAATAAAGGCAGTGAACGGCATAAAAGTCAAACAGAAAGTGTTAAAAGCCGCGGGGATTAAAGAAATGAGGAAAAAATTTAAAAGTGGCGACGGCGAACTAAAACGGAGACGTCGAAAGAAAATCTAAAAAGCCATGGCACTAAGGAAAACCAAGGAAAAATAATTAAAAACTAAAGAGAGCGAACGAGATAAACGTAGAAAATTTTCAAAGCAAGGGGGATGAAGGAAATAAGGAAAAACTTTAAAAAATAGCGACGGCAAACTACAACGAAGACGCAGAAAGAAGATCTAAAAAGCGATGGCACAGAAGGCAGAGAAGAAACAATGGAAAAAAAAGGCAGCAAAGGGAATAAAAGTAGGCACAGAAAGAACATTTCAAGAGCAGACAGAAACAGAAAATTCAAAAAGCGAGGGCACGAAGGAAAGACAAGAAATAATGAAAAAAGAAAGGCAGACAAAAAAAAGACTGCAAACGGGATGGAAGTAGACAGCAAATTTTAAAAGCAACGGTGATTAAGGAAATAGGGAAAAAGATTTAAAAATAGCAACGGCAAACTACAACAGAGACCTAGAAAGAAAACCTATACAGCGACTGCACATAAGAAAGAGAAAAAATAGAAAAAAGGACAGCAAAGGGAATAAAAGCAGGCATAGAAACAAGTTGTCAAAGGCGGTAGGCATTAGGGAAACGCGGTAGGCATTAGGGAAACGCGGTAGGCGTAAAGGGAAAAAAAATACGCTTGCTGGCAGGGCAGGGTGAGGAGCAGAGCAGCCCTTGACGCTGGGCAAGCGCTGCTCAGCTGTAACTAACACATCCCTGTGCTATCAATGCTGTCTTCAGCACAACCCCAAAACGTAGCCCCGTACCAGCTACTGTGAAGAAAACTAACTCTATCCCATCCAAAACCAGCACACACAGAAATAAAATTTAACAAGTTGTGCTACAGGGAACACAGGAAAAAAAAAATTAAAAAGGGGGACAGAAAACTAGATCAACAGAGGTGTAGAAAGAAAGTTTAAAAAGTGATGGGGTACCGGAGAGACAGGAACACAATGAAAAACAGGCACAGCAAACATAATAAATGTTGATATAGAAAGAAAATGCAATAAGCGATGGCGTTAAGACAGACAAGAAAAAAACCTTAAAAATAAGGATAGGGTAAAAAAAAAATTAGAGACTCACACGGAAAGAAAAATTTTTTGAAGTGACGTGGAACACGACAGACAGGAATAAATTCAAACGTGTGGATAGGGAGCTTGATAAAAGTAGACATAGAATGGAAACTGAAAAAGCAACGGGGTTCCGGACAGACAGGAAAAAAATTAAAAATAAAAAGACAGTGAATTGGTTAAAGTAGGCACAGAAAGAAAATTTTAAAAGCCACTGGGTAAAGGACAACCAGGGGAAAAAAAAAATTGAAACAAAAAATTGGGTCAAAGTTGACATGGCAAGAAAGTTTCAAAAGCAAAGGCAATAAAGAAAGACCAGAAAAAAACCTGTAAAATAGGGGTAGGGTGATGAGAGGGAGACACAGAAAGAAAATTATAAAAGCAAAGGCATTAAGGAAAGACAAGAACAAGTTACAAAATAGAAAAGGGAGAAATACACAGAGAGACATAGAAAACTTCAAAAGCAATGGGGTACACGACAGACAGGAAACAAATAAAAAAGACAGACAGTGAATTGGTTAAAGTAGACATGGAAAGAAAATTTCAAAAGCGACGAGGTACAGGATAAACAGGACGACATAAAAAATAGGGAGAGCAAAGTGGATAAACTTTGACATAGAAAGAAAACTTAGAATGCGACGGCTTTAAGGAAAGACAAGAATAAATAGAAAATAAGAACACGGGGAAAAAAAGAGACATGCATAAAAGTAAATTTGAAAAGCAACGGGATACATGACACAGGAAAGGATTAAAAAATATGGATGGGGAGCTTGACAAAAGTAGACATAGAAAGAAAACTGAAGCAGCAACAGAGTACAGGACAGACAGGAGAGCATTAGAAAATAAAGATGGTGGTCTGGACAAAAGTGGCCACAGAAACAAGACTTAAAATTGACAGGGTATACCCTGTCATGGGGTATACCATATAGATGGCAAAAAATTAAAAGAGAAGGACAGGAAACTAAATAAATGGAGACCTAGAAAGAAAATATTTAAAGCAACCGGGTACGGGACCAAGAGGGAGGAATTAAAAAATAGGGACAGGGAATCAGATAGAGGGAGGCAGAAAGAAATTTTAAAAAAGTGACGGGCTACAAGAAACACAGGAAATATAAGAACAGGGGGCAGAAGAGAAGGAAGTGTTGAAAGAAGATTTTAAAAGTGACAGGGTATATGGAAAAATGGGAGGAACTAAAATTTAGGGAAAGGGAACCCGATAAAGGCAATTGTTGAAAGAGAAATTAATGGAGGCACCAGAGGATGATAAGAGCACTCTGAGGCACTAACAAACCCGAGGAAGGGTTTCTGAGGGAACGAGAGAGGATCAAAGTCCGTGACGGAGCTAAAACAGGGCTGCAGTACACAAAGGTGGTCTCGGGAGGCATGGTGACTGGGAGTGTTACCGTAAGTCGGCAAGATACGAACTTTCTAAGACTCAATTTGAAGTGTAGAAAGCAGGCGCTTCTTTATTGCAGCACTGGACGCACAGGGGATCGCTCCGCCTAGCGCGCGTGCTTACTTTCTCCACTGTAGTAATTATACACAATCAAAATAGACATATTCACCGTATTTCCAAGAAATGATTATCATATTCATATGATTTCCAGAAACTCATTAATATACGTAAATACTCGGGACACATGCGCCTTCAGGTACACAGGTGGTCGTCTGAGGTCCTCTGGTGGTCGTCCATAGTCTTCCTCATGGTGTCCGCTAGTTGAATCCGATCTTTGCGCATGCTCAGCTCAGTTGCAAAGGCCCATTCTTGGAATCTTGTAAAGTTTTTCTCAGTTTACTGACCAGGCCTACAACCTACCACCCTCTTGACAAGCGAATCCTGCTCCTTCACAATGCCACATTGTTCAACAGTTAGTTTATAATTAAATCAGATATATAAATCATACCTAGTTACCGTTACACAAAATACATGGTTTTATTTTCCTTAATTGCTCTCTTATACAATTCTATCAATATCTACACTTAAATGAATCATTTATCATGTCTATTAATATCTACTGATTGGCATCCTTGATTCTTTAATCAAGATGGGAAGGGTGAAAGGATTTCCAAGCAGCATCACTGGTGCATAACAGGTTCCTATAATTACAGAACTCAACAAAACTTTCTCTATTCAAGTCTTCATTGTTTCATCCTTGACCCGAAACAGAGACTACTTGGTAAGGGTCCTATGGTTGCAAGTTTCAGAACAAACAACATTCTAACATTCTACTTCTATCATAACTAAATTTAGGGATTTTACAACAGGAGCAGAGAGGTCATGAAAGGCTCGGAGACATAAGAGAGATTAAAAGGGAGGCAGAGTGCTACCACAATGCTGTGGAGCACAAGGAAGGTCTCGGGAGGCATCCTAGATGGCAGAGAGAAGAAAAAGAATGCTCTCTTTTGAGAGCAGAGTTCTTAGGAGAGGTGCGATTGCAACAGGACGGGTCCAAAGGGGGCTTAGAGAGCTAAAAGTGTGCTGCAGAGAACATCAGGAGGCATCGTGACAGTAGCAGAGGGGTTCTGAGAGGGACAGACAAAAGAAGGCTTGAGGACATGATGAAGAAGTCCAGAGGGGATGTGAACAGACCACAGATATCCTCAGGGGACCAGGGACTGAACAGAGGTATCCTAGCAAGCACAGAAGACAACATGACTGTTCCGGAGATGAAATCGACGGCATCGGGAAAGGTTCCCAGGGAGCGAGAAGGGCACCAAGTGTACTACAGAGCCAAAAGAGAGCTGCGGGGCACGAGGCTGTGCTCGGGAGACACGATGACGGCAGGAGAAGGGTGCCGAGAGTGAAAGAGAAAGTGACTCTGGGACCCAATGCCAAACTCGGGAAGGTGTCCCAGCAACGTACAGATGTGCTCAGGGGATGAGCGACGGAATGGAGACAACCTAGATGGCGTTGAATAAGGTAAAAGAGCCGTGGGGCACAGAGACAGCCTGAGGAAGGGTTCTGTCTGAATAGGAGAGATACAAAGAGGGCTGCAGAGCTCCAGGGGTGCCGTGGGGCACGAGGACAGTCTCGGGAGGCGTCGCGACAGGAACGAGAGGGCTGGGGGCGCGGCTGAGCACGGACAGAGAGACAAGCGAAGGACTGCTGACACAATGAGGTACTCCAGAGGGGATGTGAACAGAGTACAGACGTACTCAGGGGACCAAACGGAGGCATCAGACATGGTAGAGGGGAAGGTGAGAAAGTGCTCTGGGACAAAATGAAAGCCTGAGGAGGAGTTGTCTCTGGATAAGAAAGACACAACGCCTGCTGCAGAACTGAAGGATGGCCATGGAGTGCAAGGACGCTCACAGGAAGCATTGTGACAGAGACAGAGGGGTGCTGAGGTGGCCAGAGAGAAGGCTCGAGGGCACAAAGGGACTCGGGAGGGGATTTGAACAGAGTACAGATGTTGTGAGGGAGACACTGACCCATTGGAGGCCGTCGAGATGGAGGAGAGGACAGAAACACTACTCTGAGGAAGAAGGATAACCTGAGATGTTCTAACAAACCAAGGGGGTACGAATTACACTCCAGAAATAAAAGCGTGCCGAGGAGACCGTCTAAAGCCTCGGGATGAACTGAGAGAAGAGAAGAGAAGAGAAGAGAAAAAAAATAAGACACAAAGAAAATTTAAAAGGCGACAAGGTATGTGACAAACAAAAAAGAATGAAAAGCCAGGGATGTACAGTTTGTTAAAGGTAGACATAGAAAGAAAATTTTAAAAGCAAAATGGGACAAGGCAGAGGAGAAAAAAATGTAAAAATAGGGACAGAAAGCTAGATAAAAGTAGGCATAGAAAAAAAATTGAAAAATGAAGGCATTAAAGGAGGAAAAAGTTAAAAAATAGGGACAACAAACTAAATAAACAGCGACATAGAAAGAAAATCGAAAAATTGAGAGAGTACCCAAAAGACAAGAGAGAATTTAAAAATAGGGACAGGAACTGTATGAAAGCAAACGTAGAAAAAAATTTAAAAAGCAAAAAGGTTGAGGAAATAAAGGAAAAGACTAAATCATGGTGACATATAGACACAGAGAGAAAATACAAAAAGCGAGGGCACGAAGGAAAGACAAGAAATGATTAAAAAACAGGTAGACAAAAAAAAGACTGCGAATGGGATGAAAGTAGACAGCGTATTTTAAAAGCAACGGTGATTAAGGAAATAAGGAAAAAGATTTAAAAATAGCGACGGCAAACTACAACAGAGGCCTAGAAAGAAAACCTATACAGCGATGGCACATGAGAAAGAGAAGAAATAGTAAAAAAAGACAGCAAAGGGAATAAAAGCAGGCCTAGAAACAACTTGTCAAACGCGGTAGGCATTAGGGAAATAAAGGAAAATATTACAAAATCGGAACAGCACACTAAAACAGACGTAGAAAGAAAATTTAAAAAGCGACAGCACTAAGGAAAGACTAAGGAATTAAAATTTAGGGAAAGGGAACCCAATAAAGGGAATTGTTGAAAGAGAAATTAAATCGCGATGGGGTACAAGAAATACAGGGAAGAATGAAAAAAAAAATTCAAGAAAAGGAGCCAGGTAGAGGGAGACGTAGAAGGGATTTTAAAAAGCAACTGAGTACAAGAAACATAGACAAGAATTAAAACATAGGGACAGGGAGATGGACGGAGGGCAAAGCAGACAGAATATTTTAACAGTGATCGGGTACAAGAAACACAGGAGTGTTAAAAAACCAGGGACTGGGAGGTGGATAGAAGGAAACATAGAAAGAAAATTTAAAAAGCGATGGGGACCAGGAGAGTGAAAGAAATTAAAAAATAGGCACAGGGTGTTGGAGAGAGGTAAACATAGAAAGATAACCTAAAATGCAACGGGGTACAAGGAACACAGGAAAGCATGAAAAAGTAGGACGAGGGAGCTGCCGAGAGGAAAACGGAGAACAAAAAATCGATAGGTGAAGTGGTACAGGGCAGAGTTGGCAGAAGAGTGACAAGTTTTGGGGAGGCAGACAGGCAGGTGGGCTGGCAGAGAGGGAGACAGAAGCAGGGACAGGCAGGGAGGCAGGCAGAGAGCCGGGGAAGGGCGGCAGAGGTGGGCCGGGACGCACACGAGGGAACATGTGACTCACCACAGCTCCTGGCACTGGCAGGAGACCTTCACCACCCCAAGGCTTTTCAGTCTGCCTCAGCAGCAGGCGCCTCGATGCTCCTCCGCCGTGAGGCTTCCCAGTGGCTCACGCATGCAGCCAGTGGAGGCACCGAGCTCCCAGCGCTGTGTGCTGGTGGTGCGTTCTGTCAGGGACGGCTCGGTGAGATCCTTCATTGCTGCAGGGACTGGCCACGCCTGGCCAGAGGCACCTGCCTGCGGGGCCCCCTCAGATTCCCTCCGCAGCCAGCTCCCCTTTGGCAGCTCCCTCAGGAAGGCATGCCCTGGTGGCAGCCCCCTTTACAGCTAGAGCCCCTTCACACAGCAGGGCCAGCCCCACCCTCAGCCTCACTGGCCACACCTGGGACTGCCCCAGCTCCAGGCCCAGCTGGAGCCCATTGGCAACAGGGGCCCCTGCCAAAGCCCCCAGCACATCCCCCCCTCCCTGCACCTGTCCACAGCCACGAGCTCTGCACCCAGGGGCTGCAAACACATCCAGGGGCACAGAGGAGGCAGGAAAAGCGTGTTCATTAAAGCACATCATAGGGAATCCCGGCAGTGAGCTGGCTCCAAGGCTCAGCGCCCCAAGGCAGCAGGACAGAGGGAAACAAGGGAAGCAGAAAGCGGAAGGAAGGTAGGTAGAGAAGAGGTGTGGGACAGGGAGCCAGAAAATGGGATGCTGGGAACAAAAAAAGAGGGACAGGGAGCCGCACGAGGGTGGAGAGAGAGAGAAATGGAGGGCAACGAGGAGGAGGAGGATGGAGAGATGGAGCACGAGAACCAGAGGAACAGGGAGATGGAGCCATAAACAAGAGGGGGAGGGAGCAGGGGTGAGAGATGGAAGGGTCCGAGCAGGACGACAGGACAGCAGAGAGGGACAGAGAGGAGGAGACACCCACAGGCAGGAGACAGAGAGACGGAGGAGGGGGATTTTTCCACGGTAGGGAACTGGATAAGCCAAGGGATTAAGAGAGGAAAAAAATCAAAGAAGAGAGACAGTGATCAAAATAAACAGAGGCATACGAAGAAAATTTATTAAGTGAAGCGCAGGCTGCAGGACAGACAGGAAAGAATTAACAAATCAACACATTGGATACAATAAAATTAGATATCGAAAAAACTAAAAAGCCACCTCTATTAGGAAAGACAAGAAAAAACTAAAAAATAAAGAAAGGATGGCAAAGAGGGAGAGACACATACAAAGTACATTGAAAAAGCAACGGGGTACACAACATACTGAGAACTGCTGAAAAATACGGATAGGAAGCTTGACACAGAAAGACAATTATTTCAAAAGCAACTAGGTAGAGGACTAGCAGGAAACAATTGGGGAAAAAAAAAAAAGACAGCAACCTAGATAAAAGTAGATAAAAGAAGCAAAACTTTCAAAGCCAAGGGACTAAGAGAGAAAAGCATTAAAAAAATAGCAATTGCAAACTAAACAAAGAGAGACCAAAATTGTGAAGAGCAACTGCACTAAGGAAAGACAAGAAACAATTAAAGAATAAAGACAGTGAATGGGATAAAGGTAGACAGACAATTTTAAAAGCAACAGGGTTTAGGGAAATAGAGAAAAGAATTAAAAATAGGGACAGCAAACTAAGATGGTGACGTACGACGAAAATTTAAAAAGCGACGGCACTAATGAAAGGCAAGCAACAATTAAAACCGTAGACGGGATGAAAGTAGACTGAAAATCTTAAAAGCAATGGGGACTGAAGAAATGACGAAAAAATTTAAAAAAAGGGACGGTGAACTAAACCGGAGGTGTAGAAAGAAAATGTAAAAAGCAACGGCACTGAGGAAAGTAAAGAAATAATGAGAAATGAAGATAACGAAGGGAATAAAAGGAGGCCTAGAACTACCATTGAAAAAGCGAGGGGGATTAGGGAAATAAAGGGAAAAAATAAAAGATAGGGACAGTAAACTAAGAGAGATGTAGAAAAAAAACTTTAAAAAGCAAGGGCGCTAGGGAAAGAGAAGAAAAAATTAACAGAAAACGCAGCAAAATAAAGACAGCAAACATGATAAAAGTAGAAAATTTAAAAGCGACGGGCATTACGGAAATAAATGGAAAAAAATTTAAAAACAGGAACAGCAAACTGAAACAGATGTAGCAAGAAAATTTATAAAGGGCCAGCACAAAGGAAAGCTAAGTAACAATTAAAAAATAAAGATGGCAAACAGGATAAAATTAGACAGAAAATTGTAAAAGCAACAGGGATTAAGGAAAGAAGGGAAAAATTAAAACACAGCAACATTGAACTAAAATGGAGAAGTAGAAAGCAATTTTAAAAGCCTACAGCACAAAGGACAGACAAGACATAATTAAAAATAAAGACATCGAAGGGAAAAAAAGTAGGCATAGAAAACACATTTTAAAAGCGATGGGAATTAGGGGGGGAAGGAAAAAAAAAAAGGTAGGCATTAGGGAAATAAAGGAAAAAATTATGACATCGGAACAGCAAAGTGAAACAGAGATGCAGAAAGAAAATTTAAATAGCGACGGCACTAAGGAACGACAAGAAATCATTTTAAAAACCCAGCAAAGGGCATAAAAGCGGGCGTCGAAAGAACATTTAAAAAGTGGGGGGGATTTGGGAAAGGAAGAGAAAAATGAGGAAATAGGGACCGCGAACTAAAAGAGACGTAGAAAGAGAATTTAAAAGACGACTGCGCTAAGGAAAGACGAGAAATAATTAAAAGAAGAGACAGCGAACGGGATAGAAGTAGAAAATGTAAAAAGCAATGGGGATTAGGGAAAGAAACCAAAAGAATTTAAAAGCCGGGACAGCGAACTAAAAGAGATGTAGAAAGAAAATTTGAAAAGCCACGGCGCTAATAAAGACAAGAAATAACTAAAAAATAAAGACAGCGAACGGAATAAAAGCAGACGGAAAATTTTAGAAGCAAGTAAGATTAGGGAAATAAGGAAGAAATTGAAGCGTAGCAACATTGACCTAAAACAGATAGGTAGGGAAAAAAAATCTAAAAAGCGATGGCACTGAGGCAAACCAAGAAAAAATAACTGAAAAGACAGCAAACAGAGTAAAAGTAGACAGAAAAGTTAAAAAGCAACTAAGGGCACTAAGGAAAAACAAGAAAAAATACTTTAAGAATACAGAATGTGAATGAGATAGAAGTAGAAAATTTAAAAAGCCAAGAGATTAATAGAGGAAAGAACTGGACGAGAGGGAAAGTAAACTGAAACTCAGACATGGACAGAAAATCTAAAAGGCAACGGCACTAAGGAAAGACAAGAAATAATTAGAAAGAAAGATATCAAAGGGAAAAAAAGTAGACGTAGAAAACACATTTTAAAAGCGATGGGAATTGGGGGGGGAAAGGGGGAAAAAAACCAAACAGGGAGAGCAAACTAAAAGAGAGGTTGAGAGAAAAATTTAAAAGCAGCGGCACTAAGGAAAGAGAAGAAATCATTAAAGAATAAAGGCAGTGAACGGCATAAAAGTCAAACAGAAAGTGTTAAAAGCCGCGGGGATTAAAGAAATGAGGAAAAAATTTAAAAGTGGCGACGGCGAACTAAAACGGAGACGTCGAAAGAAAATCTAAAAAGCCATGGCACTAAGGAAAACCAAGGAAAAATAATTAAAAACTAAAGAGAGCGAACGAGATAAACGTAGAAAATTTTCAAAGCAAGGGGGATGAAGGAAATAAGGAAAAACTTTAAAAAATAGCGACGGCAAACTACAACGAAGACGCAGAAAGAAGATCTAAAAAGCGATGGCACAGAAGGCAGAGAAGAAACAATGGAAAAAAAAGGCAGCAAAGGGAATAAAAGTAGGCACAGAAAGAACATTTCAAGAGCAGACAGAAACAGAAAATTCAAAAAGCGAGGGCACGAAGGAAAGACAAGAAATAATGAAAAAAGAAAGGCAGACAAAAAAAAGACTGCAAACGGGATGGAAGTAGACAGCAAATTTTAAAAGCAACGGTGATTAAGGAAATAGGGAAAAAGATTTAAAAATAGCAACGGCAAACTACAACAGAGACCTAGAAAGAAAACCTATACAGCGACTGCACATAAGAAAGAGAAAAAATAGAAAAAAGGACAGCAAAGGGAATAAAAGCAGGCATAGAAACAAGTTGTCAAAGGCGGTAGGCATTAGGGAAACGCGGTAGGCATTAGGGAAACGCGGTAGGCGTAAAGGGAAAAAAAATACGCTTGCTGGCAGGGCAGGGTGAGGAGCAGAGCAGCCCTTGACGCTGGGCAAGCACTGCTCAGCTGTAACTAACACATCCCTGTGCTATCAATGCTGTCTTCAGCACAACCCCAAAACGTAGCCCCGTACCAGCTACTGTGAAGAAAACTAACTCTATCCCATCCAAAACCAGCACACACAGAAATAAAATTTAACAAGTTGTGCTACAGGGAACACAGGAAAAAAAAAAATTAAAAAGGGGGACAGAAAACTAGATCAACAGAGGCGTAGAAAGAAAGTTTAAAAAGTGATGGGGTACCGGAGAGACAGGAACACAATGAAAAACAGGCACAGCAAACATAATAAATGTTGATATAGAAAGAAAATGCAATAAGCGATGGCGTTAAGACAGACAAGAAAAAAACCTTAAAAATAAGGATAGGGTAAAAAAAAAAATTAGAGACTCACACGGAAAGAAAAATTTTTTGAAGTGACGTGGAACACGACAGACAGGAATAAATTCAAACGTGTGGATAGGGAGCTTGATAAAAGTAGACATAGAATGGAAACTGAAAAAGCAACGGGGTTCCGGACAGACAGGAAAAAAATTAAAAATAAAAAGACAGTGAATTGGTTAAAGTAGGCACAGAAAGAAAATTTTAAAAGCCACTGGGTAAAGGACAACCAGGGGAAAAAAAAAATTGAAACAAAAAATTGGGTCAAAGTTGACATGGCAAGAAAGTTTCAAAAGCAAAGGCAATAAAGAAAGACCAGAAAAAAACCTGTAAAATAGGGGTAGGGTGATGAGAGGGAGACACAGAAAGAAAATTATAAAAGCAAAGGCATTAAGGAAAGACAAGAACAAGTTACAAAATAGAAAAGGGAGAAATACACAGAGAGACATAGAAAACTTCAAAAGCAATGGGGTACACGACAGACAGGAAACAAATAAAAAAGACAGACAGTGAATTGGTTAAAGTAGACATGGAAAGAAAATTTCAAAAGCGACGAGGTACAGGATAAACAGGACGACATAAAAAATAGGGAGAGCAAAGTGGATAAACTTTGACATAGAAAGAAAACTTAGAATGCGACGGCTTTAAGGAAAGACAAGAATAAATAGAAAATAAGAACACGGGGAAAAAAAGAGACATGCATAAAAGTAAATTTGAAAAGCAACGGGATACATGACACAGGAAAGGATTAAAAAATATGGATGGGGAGCTTGACAAAAGTAGACATAGAAAGAAAACTGAAGCAGCAACAGAGTACAGGACAGACAGGAGAGCATTAGAAAATAAAGATGGTGGTCTGGACAAAAGTGGCCACAGAAACAAGACTTAAAATTGACAGGGTATAGTATAGATGGCAAAAAATTAAAAGAGAAGGACAGGAAACTAAATAAATGGAGACCTAGAAAGAAAATATTTAAAGCAACCGGGTACGGGACCAAGAGGGAGGAATTAAAAAATAGGGACAGGGAATCAGATAGAGGGAGGCAGAAAGAAATTTTAAAAAAGTGACGGGCTACAAGAAACACAGGAAATATAAGAACAGGGGGCAGAAGAGAAGGAAGTGTTGAAAGAAGATTTTAAAAGTGACAGGGTATATGGAAAAATGGGAGGAACTAAAATTTAGGGAAAGGGAACCCGATAAAGGCAATTGTTGAAAGAGAAATTAATGGAGGCACCAGAGGATGATAAGAGCACTCTGAGGCACTAACAAACCCGAGGAAGGGTTTCTGAGGGAACGAGAGAGGATCAAAGTCCGTGACGGAGCTAAAACAGGGCTGCAGTACACAAAGGTGGTCTCGGGAGGCATGGTGACTGGGAGTGTTACCGTAAGTCGGCAAGATACGAACTTTCTAAGACTCAATTTGAAGTGTAGAAAGCAGGCGCTTCTTTATTGCAGCACTGGACGCACAGGGGATCGCTCCACCTAGCGCGCGTGCTTACTTTCTCCACTGTAGTAATTATACACAATCAAAATAGACATATTCACCGTATTTCCAAGAAATGATTATCATATTCATATGATTTCCAGAAACTCATTAATATACGTAAATACTCGGGACACGTGCGCCTTCAGGTACACAGGTGGTCGTCTGAGGTCCTCTGGTGGTCGTCCATAGTCTTCCTCATGGTGTCCGCTAGTTGAATCCGATCTTTGCGCATGCTCAGCTCAGTTGCAAAGGCCCATTCTTGGAATCTTGTAAAGTTTTTCTCAGTTTACTGACCAGGCCTACAACCTACCACCCTCTTGACAAGCGAATCCTGCTCCTTCACAATGCCACATTGTTCAACAGTTAGTTTATAATTAAATCAGATATATAAATCATACCTAGTTACCGTTACACAAAATACATGGTTTTATTTTCCTTAATTGCTCTCTTATACAATTCTATCAATATCTACACTTAAATGAATCATTTATCATGTCTATTAATATCTACTGATTGGCATCCTTGATTCTTTAATCAAGATGGGAAGGGTGAAAGGATTTCCAAGCAGCATCACTGGTGCATAACAGGTTCCTATAATTACAGAACTCAACAAAACTTTCTCTATTCAAGTCTTCATTGTTTCATCCTTGACCCGAAACAGAGACTACTTGGTAAGGGTCCTATGGTTGCAAGTTTCAGAACAAACAACATTCTAACATTCTACTTCTATCATAACTAAATTTAGGGATTTTACAACAGGAGCAGAGAGGTCATGAAAGGCTCGGAGACATAAGAGAGATTAAAAGGGAGGCAGAGTGCTACCACAATGCTGTGGAGCACAAGGAAGGTCTCGGGAGGCATCCTAGATGGCAGAGAGAAGAAAAAGAATGCTCTCTTTTGAGAGCAGAGTTCTTGGGAGAGGTGCGATTGCAACAGAACGGGTCCAAAGGGGGCTTAGAGAGCTAGAAGTGTGCTGCAGAGAACATCAGGAGGCATCGTGACAGTAGCAGAGGGGTTCTGAGAGGGACAGACAAAAGAAGGCTTGAGGACATGATGAAGAAGTCCAGAGGGGATTTGAACAGACCACAGATATCCTCAGGGGACCAGGGACTGAACAGAGGTATCCTAGCAAGCACAGAAGACAACATGACTGTTCCGGAGATGAAATCGACGGCATCGGGAAAGGTTCCCAGGGAGCGAGAAGGGCACCAAGTGTGCTACAGAGCCAAAAGAGAGCTGTGGGGCACGAGGCTGTGCTCGGGAGACACGATGACGGCAGGAGAAGGGTGCCGAGAGTGAAAGAGAAAGTGACTCTGGGACCCAATGCCAAACTCGGGAAGGTGTCCCAGCAACGTACAGATGTGCTCAGGGGATGAGCGACGGAATGGAGACAACCTAGATGGCGTTGAATAAGGTAAAAGAGCCGTGGGGCACAGAGACAGCCTGAGGAAGGGTTCTGTCTGAATAGGAGAGATACAAAGAGGGCTGCAGAGCTCCAGGGGTGCCGTGGGGCACGAGGACAGTCTCGGGAGGCGTCGCGACAGGAACGAGAGGGCTGGGGGCGCGGCTGAGCACGGACAGAGAGACAAGCGAAGGATTGCTGACACAATGAGGTACTCCAGAGGGGATGTGAACAGAGTACAGACGTACTCAGGGGACCAAACGGAGGCATCAGACATGGCAGAGGGGAAGGTGAGAAAGTGCTCTGGGACAAAATGAAAGCCTGAGGAGGAGTTGTCTCTGGATAAGAAAGACACAACGCCTGCTGCAGAACTGAAGGATGGCCATGGAGTGCAAGGACGCTCACAGGAAGCATTGTGACAGAGACAGAGGGGTGCTGAGGTGGCCAGAGAGAAGGCTCGAGGGCACAAAGGGACTCGGGAGGGGATTTGAACAGAGTACAGATGTTGTGAGGGAGACACTGACCCATTGGAGGCCGTCGAGATGGAGGAGAGGACAGAAACACTACTCTGAGGAAGAAGGATAACCTGAGATGTTCTAACAAACCAAGGGGGTACGAATTACACTCCAGAAATAAAAGCGTGCCGAGGAGACCGTCTAAAGCCTCGGGATGAACTGAGAGAAGAGAAGAGAAGAGAAGAGAAAAAAAATAAGACACAAAGAAAATTTAAAAGGCGACAAGGTATGTGACAAACAAAAAAGAATGAAAAGCCAGGGATGTACAGTTTGTTAAAGGTAGACATAGAAAGAAAATTTTAAAAGCAAAATGGGACAAGGCAGAGGAGAAAAAAATGTAAAAATAGGGACAGAAAGCTAGATAAAAGTAGGCATAGAAAAAAAATTGAAAAATGAAGGCATTAAAGGAGGAAAAAGTTAAAAAATAGGGACAACAAACTAAATAAACAGCGACATAGAAAGAAAATCGAAAAATTGA
The DNA here is from genome assembly GCF_030936135.1 of Gavia stellata. NCBI lineage: Eukaryota > Metazoa > Chordata > Aves > Gaviiformes > Gaviidae > Gavia > Gavia stellata. The sequence continues at coordinate 176,769 of NW_026776257.1, read as the reverse complement.
GAGAGTACCCAAAAGACAAGAGAGAATTTAAAAATAGGGACAGGAACTGTATGAAAGCAAACGTAGAAAAAAATTTAAAAAGCAAAAAGGTTGAGGAAATAAAGGAAAAGACTAAATCATGGTGACATATAGACACAGAGAGAAAATACAAAAAGCGAGGGCACGAAGGAAAGACAAGAAATGATTAAAAAACAGGTAGACAAAAAAAAGACTGCGAATGGGATGAAAGTAGACAGCGTATTTTAAAAGCAACGGTGATTAAGGAAATAAGGAAAAAGATTTAAAAATAGCGACGGCAAACTACAACAGAGGCCTAGAAAGAAAACCTATACAGCGATGGCACATGAGAAAGAGAAGAAATAGTAAAAAAAGACAGCAAAGGGAATAAAAGCAGGCCTAGAAACAACTTGTCAAACGCGGTAGGCATTAGGGAAATAAAGGAAAATATTACAAAATCGGAACAGCACACTAAAACAGACGTAGAAAGAAAATTTAAAAAGCGACAGCACTAAGGAAAGACTAAGGAATTAAAATTTAGGGAAAGGGAACCCAATAAAGGGAATTGTTGAAAGAGAAATTAAATCGCGATGGGGTACAAGAAATACAGGGAAGAATGAAAAAAAAAATTCAAGAAAAGGAGCCAGGTAGAGGGAGACGTAGAAGGGATTTTAAAAAGCAACTGAGTACAAGAAACATAGACAAGAATTAAAACATAGGGACAGGGAGATGGACGGAGGGCAAAGCAGACAGAATATTTTAACAGTGATCGGGTACAAGAAACACAGGAGTGTTAAAAAACCAGGGACTGGGAGGTGGATAGAAGGAAACATAGAAAGAAAATTTAAAAAGCGATGGGGACCAGGAGAGTGAAAGAAATTAAAAAATAGGCACAGGGTGTTGGAGAGAGGTAAACATAGAAAGATAACCTAAAATGCAACGGGGTACAAGGAACACAGGAAAGCATGAAAAAGTAGGACGAGGGAGCTGCCGAGAGGAAAACGGAGAACAAAAAATCGATAGGTGAAGTGGTACAGGGCAGAGTTGGCAGAAGAGTGACAAGTTTTGGGGAGGCAGACAGGCAGGTGGGCTGGCAGAGAGGGAGACAGAAGCAGGGACAGGCAGGGAGGCAGGCAGAGAGCCGGGGAAGGGCGGCAGAGGTGGGCCGGGACGCACACGAGGGAACATGTGACTCACCACAGCTCCTGGCACTGGCAGGAGACCTTCACCACCCCAAGGCTTTTCAGTCTGCCTCAGCAGCAGGCGCCTCGATGCTCCTCCGCCGTGAGGCTTCCCAGTGGCTCACGCATGCAGCCAGTGGAGGCACCGAGCTCCCAGCGCTGTGTGCTGGTGGTGCGTTCTGTCAGGGACGGCTCGGTGAGATCCTTCATTGCTGCAGGGACTGGCCACGCCTGGCCAGAGGCACCTGCCTGCGGGGCCCCCTCAGATTCCCTCCTCAGCCAGCTCCCCTTTGGCAGCTCCCTCAGGAAGGCATGCCCTGGTGGCAGCCCCCTTTACAGCTAGAGCCCCTTCACACAGCAGGGCCAGCCCCACCCTCAGCCTCACTGGCCACACCTGGGACTGCCCCAGCTCCAGGCCCAGCTGGAGCCCATTGGCAACAGGGGCCCCTGCCAAAGCCCCCAGCACATCCCCCCCTCCCTGCACCTGTCCACAGCCACGAGCTCTGCACCCAGGGGCTGCAAACACATCCAGGGGCACAGAGGAGGCAGGAAAAGTGTATTCATTAAAGCACATCATAGGGAATCCCGGCAGTGAGCTGGCTCCAAGGCTCAGCGCCCCAAGGCAGCAGGACAGAGGGAAACAAGGGAAGCGGAAAGCGGAAGGAAGGTAGGTAGAGAAGAGGTGTGGGACAGGGAGCCAGAAAATGGGATGCTGGGAACAAAAAAAGAGGGACAGGGAGCCGCACGAGGGTGGAGAGAGAGAGAAATGGAGGGCAACGAGGAGGAGGAGGATGGAGAGATGGAGCACGAGAACCAGAGGAACAGGGAGATGGAGCCATAAACAAGAGGGGGAGGGAGCAGGGGTGAGAGATGGAAGGGTCCGAGCAGGACGACAGGACAGCAGAGAGGGACAGAGAGGAGGAGACACCCACAGGCAGGAGACAGAGAGACGGAGGAGGGGGATTTTTCCACGGTAGGGAACTGGATAAGCCAAGGGATTAAGAGAGGACAAAAATCAAAGAAGAGAGACAGTGATCAAAATAAACAGAGGCATACGAAGAAAATTTATTAGGTGAAGCGCAGGCTGCAGGACAGACAGGAAAGAATTAACAAATCAACACATTGGATACAATAAAATTAGATATCGAAAAAACTAAAAAGCCACCTCTATTAGGAAAGACAAGAAAAAACTAAAAAATAAAGAAAGGATGGCAAAGAGGGAGAGACACATACAAAGTACATTGAAAAAGCAACGGGGTACACAACATACTGAGAACTGCTGAAAAATACGGATAGGAAGCTTGACACAGAAAGACAATTATTTCAAAAGCAACTAGGTAGAGGACTAGCAGGAAACAATTGGGGAAAAAAAAAAAGACAGCAACCTAGATAAAAGTAGATAAAAGAAGCAAAACTTTCAAAGCCAAGGGACTAAGAGAGAAAAGCATTAAAAAAATAGCAATTGCAAACTAAACAAAGAGAGACCAAAATTGTGAAGAGCAACTGCACTAAGGAAAGACAAGAAACAATTAAAGAATAAAGACAGTGAATGGGATAAAGGTAGACAGACAATTTTAAAAGCAACAGGGTTTAGGGAAATAGAGAAAAGAATTAAAAATAGGGACAGCAAACTAAGATGGTGACGTACGACGAAAATTTAAAAAGCGACGGCACTAATGAAAGGCAAGCAACAATTAAAACCGTAGACGGGATGAAAGTAGACTGAAAATCTTAAAAGCAATGGGGACTGAAGAAATGACGAAAAAATTTAAAAAAAGGGACGGTGAACTAAACCGGAGGTGTAGAAAGAAAATCTAAAAAGCAACGGCACTGAGGAAAGTAAAGAAATAATGAGAAATGAAGATAACGAAGGGAATAAAAGGAGGCCTAGAACTACCATTGAAAGAGCGAGGGGGATTAGGGAAATAAAGGGAAAAAATAAAAGATAGGGACAGTAAACTAAGAGAGATGTAGAAAAAAAACTTTAAAAAGCAAGGGCGCTAGGGAAAGAGAAGAAAAAATTAACAGAAAACGCAGCAAAATAAAGACAGCAAACATGATAAAAGTAGAAAATTTAAAAGCGACGGGCATTACGGAAATAAATGGAAAAAAATTTAAAAACAGGAACAGCAAACTGAAACAGATGTAGCAAGAAAATTTATAAAGGGCCAGCACAAAGGAAAGCTAAGTAACAATTAAAAAATAAAGATGGCAAACAGGATAAAATTAGACAGAAAATTGTAAAAGCAACAGGGATTAAGGAAAGAAGGGAAAAATTAAAACACAGCAACATTGAACTAAAATGGAGAAGTAGAAAGCAATTTTAAAAGCCTACAGCACAAAGGACAGACAAGACATAATTAAAAATAAAGACATCGAAGGGAAAAAAAGTAGGCATAGAAAACACATTTTAAAAGCGATGGGAATTAGGGGGGGAAGGAAAAAAAAAAAGGTAGGCATTAGGGAAATAAAGGAAAAAATTATGACATCGGAACAGCAAAGTGAAACAGAGATGCAGAAAGAAAATTTAAATAGCGACGGCACTAAGGAACGACAAGAAATCATTTTAAAAACCCAGCAAAGGGCATAAAAGCGGGCGTCGAAAGAACATTTAAAAAGTGGGGGGGATTTGGGAAAGGAAGAGAAAAATGAGGAAATAGGGACCGCGAACTAAAAGAGACGTAGAAAGAGAATTTAAAAGACGACTGCGCTAAGGAAAGACGAGAAATAATTAAAAGAAGAGACAGCGAACGGGATAGAAGTAGAAAATGTAAAAAGCAATGGGGATTAGGGAAAGAAACCAAAAGAATTTAAAAGCCGGGACAGCGAACTAAAAGAGATGTAGAAAGAAAATTTGAAAAGCCACGGCGCTAATAAAGACAAGAAATAACTAAAAAATAAAGACAGCGAACGGAATAAAAGCAGACGGAAAATTTTAGAAGCAAGTAAGATTAGGGAAATAAGGAAGAAATTGAAGCGTAGCAACATTGACCTAAAACAGATAGGTAGGGAAAAAAAATCTAAAAAGCGATGGCACTGAGGCAAACCAAGAAAAAATAACTGAAAAGACAGCAAACAGAGTAAAAGTAGACAGAAAAGTTAAAAAGCAACTAAGGGCACTAAGGAAAAACAAGAAAAAATACTTTAAGAATACAGAATGTGAATGAGATAGAAGTAGAAAATTTAAAAAGCCAAGAGATTAATAGAGGAAAGAACTGGACGAGAGGGAAAGTAAACTGAAACTCAGACATGGACAGAAAATCTAAAAGGCAACGGCACTAAGGAAAGACAAGAAATAATTAGAAAGAAAGATATCAAAGGGAAAAAAAGTAGACGTAGAAAACACATTTTAAAAGCGATGGGAATTGGGGGGGGAAAGGGGGAAAAAAACCAAACAGGGAGAGCAAACTAAAAGAGAGGTTGAGAGAAAAATTTAAAAGCAGCGGCACTAAGGAAAGAGAAGAAATCATTAAAGAATAAAGGCAGTGAACGGCATAAAAGTCAAACAGAAAGTGTTAAAAGCCGCGGGGATTAAAGAAATGAGGAAAAAATTTAAAAGTGGCGACGGCGAACTAAAACGGAGACGTCGAAAGAAAATCTAAAAAGCCATGGCACTAAGGAAAACCAAGGAAAAATAATTAAAAACTAAAGAGAGCGAACGAGATAAACGTAGAAAATTTTCAAAGCAAGGGGGATGAAGGAAATAAGGAAAAACTTTAAAAAATAGCGACGGCAAACTACAACGAAGACGCAGAAAGAAGATCTAAAAAGCGATGGCACAGAAGGCAGAGAAGAAACAATGGAAAAAAAAGGCAGCAAAGGGAATAAAAGTAGGCACAGAAAGAACATTTCAAGAGCAGACAGAAACAGAAAATTCAAAAAGCGAGGGCACGAAGGAAAGACAAGAAATAATGAAAAAAGAAAGGCAGACAAAAAAAAGACTGCAAACGGGATGGAAGTAGACAGCAAATTTTAAAAGCAACGGTGATTAAGGAAATAGGGAAAAAGATTTAAAAATAGCAACGGCAAACTACAACAGAGACCTAGAAAGAAAACCTATACAGCGACTGCACATAAGAAAGAGAAAAAATAGAAAAAAGGACAGCAAAGGGAATAAAAGCAGGCATAGAAACAAGTTGTCAAAGGCGGTAGGCGTAAAGGGAAAAAAAATACGCTTGCTGGCAGGGCAGGGTGAGGAGCAGAGCAGCCCTTGACGCTGGGCAAGCGCTGCTCAGCTGTAACTAACACATCCCTGTGCTATCAATGCTGTCTTCAGCACAACCCCAAAACGTAGCCCCGTACCAGCTACTGTGAAGAAAACTAACTCTATCCCATCCAAAACCAGCACACACAGAAATAAAATTTAACAAGTTGTGCTACAGGGAACACAGGAAAAAAAAAAATTAAAAAGGGGGACAGAAAACTAGATCAACAGAGGCGTAGAAAGAAAGTTTAAAAAGTGATGGGGTACCGGAGAGACAGGAACACAATGAAAAACAGGCACAGCAAACATAATAAATGTTGATATAGAAAGAAAATGCAATAAGCGATGGCGTTAAGACAGACAAGAAAAAAACCTTAAAAATAAGGATAGGGTAAAAAAAAAAATTAGAGACTCACACGGAAAGAAAAATTTTTTGAAGTGACGTGGAACACGACAGACAGGAATAAATTCAAACGTGTGGATAGGGAGCTTGATAAAAGTAGACATAGAATGGAAACTGAAAAAGCAACGGGGTTCCGGACAGACAGGAAAAAAATTAAAAATAAAAAGACAGTGAATTGGTTAAAGTAGGCACAGAAAGAAAATTTTAAAAGCCACTGGGTAAAGGACAACCAGGGGAAAAAAAAAATTGAAACAAAAAATTGGGTCAAAGTTGACATGGCAAGAAAGTTTCAAAAGCAAAGGCAATAAAGAAAGACCAGAAAAAAACCTGTAAAATAGGGGTAGGGTGATGAGAGGGAGACACAGAAAGAAAATTATAAAAGCAAAGGCATTAAGGAAAGACAAGAACAAGTTACAAAATAGAAAAGGGAGAAATACACAGAGAGACATAGAAAACTGCAAAAGCAATGGGGTACACGACAGACAGGAAACAAATAAAAAAGACAGACAGTGAATTGGTTAAAGTAGACATGGAAAGAAAATTTCAAAAGCGACGAGGTACAGGATAAACAGGACGACATAAAAAATAGGGAGAGCAAAGTGGATAAACTTTGACATAGAAAGAAAACTTAGAATGCGACGGCTTTAAGGAAAGACAAGAATAAATAGAAAATAAGAACACGGGGAAAAAAAGAGACATGCATAAAAGTAAATTTGAAAAGCAACGGGATACATGACACAGGAAAGGATTAAAAAATATGGATGGGGAGCTTGACAAAAGTAGACATAGAAAGAAAACTGAAGCAGCAACAGAGTACAGGACAGACAGGAGAGCATTAGAAAATAAAGATGGTGGTCTGGACAAAAGTGGCCACAGAAACAAGACTTAAAATTGACAGGGTATACCCTGTCATGGGGTATACCATATAGATGGCAAAAAATTAAAAGAGAAGGACAGGAAACTAAATAAATGGAGACCTAGAAAGAAAATATTTAAAGCAACCGGGTACGGGACCAAGAGGGAGGAATTAAAAAATAGGGACAGGGAATCAGATAGAGGGAGGCAGAAAGAAATTTTAAAAAAGTGACGGGCTACAAGAAACACAGGAAATATAAGAACAGGGGGCAGAAGAGAAGGAAGTGTTGAAAGAAGATTTTAAAAGTGACAGGGTATATGGAAAAATGGGAGGAACTAAAATTTAGGGAAAGGGAACCCGATAAAGGCAATTGTTGAAAGAGAAATTAATGGAGGCACCAGAGGATGATAAGAGCACTCTGAGGCACTAACAAACCCGAGGAAGGGTTTCTGAGGGAACGAGAGAGGATCAAAGTCCGTGACGGAGCTAAAACAGGGCTGCAGTACACAAAGGTGGTCTCGGGAGGCATGGTGACTGGGAGTGTTACCGTAAGTCGGCAAGATACGAACTTTCTAAGACTCAATTTGAAGTGTAGAAAGCAGGCGCTTCTTTATTGCAGCACTGGACGCACAGGGGATCGCTCCACCTAGCGCGCGTGCTTACTTTCTCCACTGTAGTAATTATACACAATCAAAATAGACATATTCACCGTATTTCCAAGAAATGATTATCATATTCATATGATTTCCAGAAACTCATTAATATACGTAAATACTCGGGACACATGCGCCTTCAGGTACACAGGTGGTCGTCTGAGGTCCTCTGGTGGTCGTCCATAGTCTTCCTCATGGTGTCCGCTAGTTGAATCCGATCTTTGCGCATGCTCAGCTCAGTTGCAAAGGCCCATTCTTGGAATCTTGTAAAGTTTTTCTCAGTTTACTGACCAGGCCTACAACCTACCACCCTCTTGACAAGCGAATCCTGCTCCTTCACAATGCCACATTGTTCAACAGTTAGTTTATAATTAAATCAGATATATAAATCATACCTAGTTACCGTTACACAAAATACATGGTTTTATTTTCCTTAATTGCTCTCTTATACAATTCTATCAATATCTACACTTAAATGAATCATTTATCATGTCTATTAATATCTACTGATTGGCATCCTTGATTCTTTAATCAAGATGGGAAGGGTGAAAGGATTTCCAAGCAGCATCACTGGTGCATAACAGGTTCCTATAATTACAGAACTCAACAAAACTTTCTCTATTCAAGTCTTCATTGTTTCATCCTTGACCCGAAACAGAGACTACTTGGTAAGGGTCCTATGGTTGCAAGTTTCAGAACAAACAACATTCTAACATTCTACTTCTATCATAACTAAATTTAGGGATTTTACAACAGGAGCAGAGAGGTCATGAAAGGCTCGGAGACATAAGAGAGATTAAAAGGGAGGCAGAGTGCTACCACAATGCTGTGGAGCACAAGGAAGGTCTCGGGAGGCATCCTAGATGGCAGAGAGAAGAAAAAGAATGCTCTCTTTTGAGAGCAGAGTTCTTAGGAGAGGTGCGATTGCAACAGGACGGGTCCAAAGGGGGCTTAGAGAGCTAAAAGTGTGCTGCAGAGAACATCAGGAGGCATCGTGACAGTAGCAGAGGGGTTCTGAGAGGGACAGACAAAAGAAGGCTTGAGGACATGATGAAGAAGTCCAGAGGGGATGTGAACAGACCACAGATATCCTCAGGGGACCAGGGACTGAACAGAGGTATCCTAGCAAGCACAGAAGACAACATGACTGTTCCGGAGATGAAATCGACGGCATCGGGAAAGGTTCCCAGGGAGCGAGAAGGGCACCAAGTGTGCTACAGAGCCAAAAGAGAGCTGCGGGGCACGAGGCTGTGCTCGGGAGACACGATGACGGCAGGAGAAGGGTGCCGAGAGTGAAAGAGAAAGTGACTCTGGGACCCAATGCCAAACTCGGGAAGGTGTCCCAGCAACGTACAGATGTGCTCAGGGGATGAGCGACGGAATGGAGACAACCTAGATGGCGTTGAATAAGGTAAAAGAGCCGTGGGGCACAGAGACAGCCTGAGGAAGGGTTCTGTCTGAATAGGAGAGATACAAAGAGGGCTGCAGAGCTCCAGGGGTGCCGTGGGGCACGAGGACAGTCTCGGGAGGCGTCGCGACAGGAACGAGAGGGCTGGGGGCGCGGCTGAGCACGGACAGAGAGACAAGCGAAGGATTGCTGACACAATGAGGTACTCCAGAGGGGATGTGAACAGAGTACAGACGTACTCAGGGGACCAAACGGAGGCATCAGACATGGTAGAGGGGAAGGTGAGAAAGTGCTCTGGGACAAAATGAAAGCCTGAGGAGGAGTTGTCTCTGGATAAGAAAGACACAACGCCTGCTGCAGAACTGAAGGATGGCCATGGAGTGCAAGGACGCTCACAGGAAGCATTGTGACAGAGACAGAGGGGTGCTGAGGTGGCCAGAGAGAAGGCTCGAGGGCACAAAGGGACGCGGGAGGGGATTTGAACAGAGTACAGATGTTGTGAGGGAGACACTGACCCATTGGAGGCCGTCGAGATGGAGGAGAGGACAGAAACACTACTCTGAGGAAGAAGGATAACCTGAGATGTTCTAACAAACCAAGGGGATACGAATTACACTCCAGAAATAAAAGCGTGCCGAGGAGACCGTCTAAAGCCTCGGGATGAACTGAGAGAAGAGAAGAGAAGAGAAAAAAAATAAGACACAAAGAAAATTTAAAAGGCGACAAGGTATGTGACAAACAAAAAAGAATGAAAAGCCAGGGATGTACAGTTTGTTAAAGGTAGACATAGAAAGAAAATTTTAAAAGCAAAATGGGACAAGGCAGAGGAGAAAAAAATGTAAAAATAGGGACAGAAAGCTAGATAAAAGTAGGCATAGAAAAAAAATTGAAAAATGAAGGCATTAAAGGAGGAAAAAGTTAAAAAATAGGGACAACAAACTAAATAAACAGCGACATAGAAAGAAAATCGAAAAATTGAGAGAGTACCCAAAAGACAAGAGAGAATTTAAAAATAGGGACAGGAACTGTATGAAAGCAAACGTAGAAAAAAATTTAAAAAGCAAAAAGGTTGAGGAAATAAAGGAAAAGACTAAATCATGGTGACATATAGACACAGAGAGAAAATACAAAAAGCGAGGGCACGAAGGAAAGACAAGAAATGATTAAAAAACAGGTAGACAAAAAAAAGACTGCGAATGGGATGAAAGTAGACAGCGTATTTTAAAAGCAACGGTGATTAAGGAAATAAGGAAAAAGATTTAAAAATAGCGACGGCAAACTACAACAGAGGCCTAGAAAGAAAACCTATACAGCGATGGCACATGAGAAAGAGAAGAAATAGTAAAAAAAGACAGCAAAGGGAATAAAAGCAGGCCTAGAAACAACTTGTCAAACGCGGTAGGCATTAGGGAAATAAAGGAAAATATTACAAAATCGGAACAGCACACTAAAACAGACGTAGAAAGAAAATTTAAAAAGCGACAGCACTAAGGAAAGACTAAGGAATTAAAATTTAGGGAAAGGGAACCCAATAAAGGGAATTGTTGAAAGAGAAATTAAATCGCGATGGGGTACAAGAAATACAGGGAAGAATGAAAAAAAAAATTCAAGAAAAGGAGCCAGGTAGAGGGAGACGTAGAAGGGATTTTAAAAAGCAACTGAGTACAAGAAACATAGACAAGAATTAAAACATAGGGACAGGGAGATGGACGGAGGGCAAAGCAGACAGAATATTTTAACAGTGATCGGGTACAAGAAACACAGGAGTGTTAAAAAACCAGGGACTGGGAGGTGGATAGAAGGAAACATAGAAAGAAAATTTAAAAAGCGATGGGGACCAGGAGAGTGAAAGAAATTAAAAAATAGGCACAGGGTGTTGGAGAGAGGTAAACATAGAAAGATAACCTAAAATGCAACGGGGTACAAGGAACACAGGAAAGCATGAAAAAGTAGGACGAGGGAGCTGCCGAGAGGAAAACGGAGAACAAAAAATCGATAGGTGAAGTGGTACAGGGCAGAGTTGGCAGAAGAGTGACAAGTTTTGGGGAGGCAGACAGGCAGGTGGGCTGGCAGAGAGGGAGACAGAAGCAGGGACAGGCAGGGAGGCAGGCAGAGAGCCGGGGAAGGGCGGCAGAGGTGGGCCGGGACGCACACGAGGGAACATGTGACTCACCACAGCTCCTGGCACTGGCAGGAGACCTTCACCACCCCAAGGCTTTTCAGTCTGCCTCAGCAGCAGGCGCCTCGATGCTCCTCCGCCGTGAGGCTTCCCAGTGGCTCACGCATGCAGCCAGTGGAGGCACCGAGCTCCCAGCGCTGTGTGCTGGTGGTGCGTTCTGTCAGGGACGGCTCGGTGAGATCCTTCATTGCTGCAGGGACTGGCCACGCCTGGCCAGAGGCACCTGCCTGCGGGGCCCCCTCAGATTCCCTCCTCAGCCAGCTCCCCTTTGGCAGCTCCCTCAGGAAGGCATGCCCTGGTGGCAGCCCCCTTTACAGCTAGAGCCCCTTCACACAGCAGGGCCAGCCCCACCCTCAGCCTCACTGGCCACACCTGGGACTGCCCCAGCTCCAGGCCCAGCTGGAGCCCATTGGCAACAGGGGCCCCTGCCAAAGCCCCCAGCACATCCCCCCCTCCCTGCACCTGTCCACAGCCACGAGCTCTGCACCCAGGGGCTGCAAACACATCCAGGGGCACAGAGGAGGCAGGAAAAGTGTATTCATTAAAGCACATCATAGGGAATCCCGGCAGTGAGCTGGCTCCAAGGCTCAGCGCCCCAAGGCAGCAGGACAGAGGGAAACAAGGGAAGCGGAAAGCGGAAGGAAGGTAGGTAGAGAAGAGGTGTGGGACAGGGAGCCAGAAAATGGGATGCTGGGAACAAAAAAAGAGGGACAGGGAGCCGCACGAGGGTGGAGAGAGAGAGAAATGGAGGGCAACGAGGAGGAGGAGGATGGAGAGATGGAGCACGAGAACCAGAGGAACAGGGAGATGGAGCCATAAACAAGAGGGGGAGGGAGCAGGGGTGAGAGATGGAAGGGTCCGAGCAGGACGACAGGACAGCAGAGAGGGACAGAGAGGAGGAGACACCCACAGGCAGGAGACAGAGAGACGGAGGAGGGGGATTTTTCCACGGTAGGGAACTGGATAAGCCAAGGGATTAAGAGAGGACAAAAATCAAAGAAGAGAGACAGTGATCAAAATAAACAGAGGCATACGAAGAAAATTTATTAGGTGAAGCGCAGGCTGCAGGACAGACAGGAAAGAATTAACAAATCAACACATTGGATACAATAAAATTAGATATCGAAAAAACTAAAAAGCCACCTCTATTAGGAAAGACAAGAAAAAACTAAAAAATAAAGAAAGGATGGCAAAGAGGGAGAGACACATACAAAGTACATTGAAAAAGCAACGGGGTACACAACATACTGAGAACTGCTGAAAAATACGGATAGGAAGCTTGACACAGAAAGACAATTATTTCAAAAGCAACTAGGTAGAGGACTAGCAGGAAACAATTGGGGAAAAAAAAAAAGACAGCAACCTAGATAAAAGTAGATAAAAGAAGCAAAACTTTCAAAGCCAAGGGACTAAGAGAGAAAAGCATTAAAAAAATAGCAATTGCAAACTAAACAAAGAGAGACCAAAATTGTGAAGAGCAACTGCACTAAGGAAAGACAAGAAACAATTAAAGAATAAAGACAGTGAATGGGATAAAGGTAGACAGACAATTTTAAAAGCAACAGGGTTTAGGGAAATAGAGAAAAGAATTAAAAATAGGGACAGCAAACTAAGATGGTGACGTACGACGAAAATTTAAAAAGCGACGGCACTAATGAAAGGCAAGCAACAATTAAAACCGTAGACGGGATGAAAGTAGACTGAAAATCTTAAAAGCAATGGGGACTGAAGAAATGACGAAAAAATTTAAAAAAAGGGACGGTGAACTAAACCGGAGGTGTAGAAAGAAAATCTAAAAAGCAACGGCACTGAGGAAAGTAAAGAAATAATGAGAAATGAAGATAACGAAGGGAATAAAAGGAGGCCTAGAACTACCATTGAAAGAGCGAGGGGGATTAGGGAAATAAAGGGAAAAAATAAAAGATAGGGACAGTAAACTAAGAGAGATGTAGAAAAAAAACTTTAAAAAGCAAGGGCGCTAGGGAAAGAGAAGAAAAAATTAACAGAAAACGCAGCAAAATAAAGACAGCAAACATGATAAAAGTAGAAAATTTAAAAGCGACGGGCATTACGGAAATAAATGGAAAAAAATTTAAAAACAGGAACAGCAAACTGAAACAGATGTAGCAAGAAAATTTATAAAGGGCCAGCACAAAGGAAAGCTAAGTAACAATTAAAAAATAAAGATGGCAAACAGGATAAAATTAGACAGAAAATTGTAAAAGCAACAGGGATTAAGGAAAGAAGGGAAAAATTAAAACACAGCAACATTGAACTAAAATGGAGAAGTAGAAAGCAATTTTAAAAGCCTACAGCACAAAGGACAGACAAGACATAATTAAAAATAAAGACATCGAAGGGAAAAAAAGTAGGCATAGAAAACACATTTTAAAAGCGATGGGAATTAGGGGGGGAAGGAAAAAAAAAAAGGTAGGCATTAGGGAAATAAAGGAAAAAATTATGACATCGGAACAGCAAAGTGAAACAGAGATGCAGAAAGAAAATTTAAATAGCGACGGCACTAAGGAACGACAAGAAATCATTTTAAAAACCCAGCAAAGGGCATAAAAGCGGGCGTCGAAAGAACATTTAAAAAGTGGGGGGGATTTGGGAAAGGAAGAGAAAAATGAGGAAATAGGGACCGCGAACTAAAAGAGACGTAGAAAGAGAATTTAAAAGACGACTGCGCTAAGGAAAGACGAGAAATAATTAAAAGAAGAGACAGCGAACGGGATAGAAGTAGAAAATGTAAAAAGCAATGGGGATTAGGGAAAGAAACCAAAAGAATTTAAAAGCCGGGACAGCGAACTAAAAGAGATGTAGAAAGAAAATTTGAAAAGCCACGGCGCTAATAAAGACAAGAAATAACTAAAAAATAAAGACAGCGAACGGAATAAAAGCAGACGGAAAATTTTAGAAGCAAATAAGATTAGGGAAATAAGGAAGAAATTGAAGCGTAGCAACATTGACCTAAAACAGATAGGTAGGGAAAAAAAATCTAAAAAGCGATGGCACTGAGGCAAACCAAGAAAAAATAACTGAAAAGACAGCAAACAGAGTAAAAGTAGACAGAAAAGTTAAAAAGCAACTAAGGGCACTAAGGAAAAACAAGAAAAAATACTTTAAGAATACAGAATGTGAATGAGATAGAAGTAGAAAATTTAAAAAGCCAAGAGATTAATAGAGGAAAGAACTGGACGAGAGGGAAAGTAAACTGAAACTCAGACATGGACAGAAAATCTAAAAGGCAACGGCACTAAGGAAAGACAAGAAATAATTAGAAAGAAAGATATCAAAGGGAAAAAAAGTAGACGTAGAAAACACATTTTAAAAGCGATGGGAATTGGGGGGGGGAAGGGGGAAAAAAACCAAACAGGGAGAGCAAACTAAAAGAGAGGTTGAGAGAAAAATTTAAAAGCAGCGGCACTAAGGAAAGAGAAGAAATCATTAAAGAATAAAGGCAGTGAACGGCATAAAAGTCAAACAGAAAGTGTTAAAAGCCGCGGGGATTAAAGAAATGAGGAAAAAATTTAAAAGTGGCGACGGCGAACTAAAACGGAGACGTCGAAAGAAAATCTAAAAAGCCATGGCACTAAGGAAAACCAAGGAAAAATAATTAAAAACTAAAGAGAGCGAACGAGATAAACGTAGAAAATTTTCAAAGCAAGGGGGATGAAGGAAATAAGGAAAAACTTTAAAAAATAGCGACGGCAAACTACAACGAAGACGCAGAAAGAAGATCTAAAAAGCGATGGCACAGAAGGCAGAGAAGAAACAATGGAAAAAAAAGGCAGCAAAGGGAATAAAAGTAGGCACAGAAAGAACATTTCAAGAGCAGACAGAAACAGAAAATTCAAAAAGCGAGGGCACGAAGGAAAGACAAGAAATAATGAAAAAAGAAAGGCAGACAAAAAAAAGACTGCAAACGGGATGGAAGTAGACAGCAAATTTTAAAAGCAACGGTGATTAAGGAAATAGGGAAAAAGATTTAAAAATAGCAACGGCAAACTACAACAGAGACCTAGAAAGAAAACCTATACAGCGACTGCACATAAGAAAGAGAAAAAATAGAAAAAAGGACAGCAAAGGGAATAAAAGCAGGCATAGAAACAAGTTGTCAAAGGCGGTAGGCATTAGGGAAACGCGGTAGGCATTAGGGAAACGCGGTAGGCGTAAAGGGAAAAAAAATACGCTTGCTGGCAGGGCAGGGTGAGGAGCAGAGCAGCCCTTGACGCTGGGCAAGCGCTGCTCAGCTGTAACTAACACATCCCTGTGCTATCAATGCTGTCTTCAGCACAACCCCAAAACGTAGCCCCGTACCAGCTACTGTGAAGAAAACTAACTCTATCCCATCCAAAACCAGCACACACAGAAATAAAATTTAACAAGTTGTGCTACAGGGAACACAGGAAAAAAAAAATTAAAAAGGGGGACAGAAAACTAGATCAACAGAGGTGTAGAAAGAAAGTTTAAAAAGTGATGGGGTACCGGAGAGACAGGAACACAATGAAAAACAGGCACAGCAAACATAATAAATGTTGATATAGAAAGAAAATGCAATAAGCGATGGCGTTAAGACAGACAAGAAAAAAACCTTAAAAATAAGGATAGGGTAAAAAAAAAAATTAGAGACTCACACGGAAAGAAAAATTTTTTGAAGTGACGTGGAACACGACAGACAGGAATAAATTCAAACGTGTGGATAGGGAGCTTGATAAAAGTAGACATAGAATGGAAACTGAAAAAGCAACGGGGTTCCGGACAGACAGGAAAAAAATTAAAAATAAAAAGACAGTGAATTGGTTAAAGTAGGCACAGAAAGAAAATTTTAAAAGCCACTGGGTAAAGGACAACCAGGGGAAAAAAAAAATTGAAACAAAAAATTGGGTCAAAGTTGACATGGCAAGAAAGTTTCAAAAGCAAAGGCAATAAAGAAAGACCAGAAAAAAACCTGTAAAATAGGGGTAGGGTGATGAGAGGGAGACACAGAAAGAAAATTATAAAAGCAAAGGCATTAAGGAAAGACAAGAACAAGTTACAAAATAGAAAAGGGAGAAATACACAGAGAGACATAGAAAACTTCAAAAGCAATGGGGTACACGACAGACAGGAAACAAATAAAAAAGACAGACAGTGAATTGGTTAAAGTAGACATGGAAAGAAAATTTCAAAAGCGACGAGGTACAGGATAAACAGGACGACATAAAAAATAGGGAGAGCAAAGTGGATAAACTTTGACATAGAAAGAAAACTTAGAATGCGACGGCTTTAAGGAAAGACAAGAATAAATAGAAAATAAGAACACGGGGAAAAAAAAGAGACATGCATAAAAGTAAATTTGAAAAGCAACGGGATACATGACACAGGAAAGGATTAAAAAATATGGATGGGGAGCTTGACAAAAGTAGACATAGAAAGAAAACTGAAGCAGCAACAGAGTACAGGACAGACAGGAGAGCATTAGAAAATAAAGATGGTGGTCTGGACAAAAGTGGCCACAGAAACAAGACTTAAAATTGACAGGGTATACCCTGTCATGGGGTATACCATATAGATGGCAAAAAATTAAAAGAGAAGGACAGGAAACTAAATAAATGGAGACCTAGAAAGAAAATATTTAAAGCAACCGGGTACGGGACCAAGAGGGAGGAATTAAAAAATAGGGACAGGGAATCAGATAGAGGGAGGCAGAAAGAAATTTTAAAAAAGTGACGGGCTACAAGAAACACAGGAAATATAAGAACAGGGGGCAGAAGAGAAGGAAGTGTTGAAAGAAGATTTTAAAAGTGACAGGGTATATGGAAAAATGGGAGGAACTAAAATTTAGGGAAAGGGAACCCGATAAAGGCAATTGTTGAAAGAGAAATTAATGGAGGCACCAGAGGATGATAAGAGCACTCTGAGGCACTAACAAACCCGAGGAAGGGTTTCTGAGGGAACGAGAGAGGATCAAAGTCCGTGACGGAGCTAAAACAGGGCTGCAGTACACAAAGGTGGTCTCGGGAGGCATGGTGACTGGGAGTGTTACCGTAAGTCGGCAAGATACGAACTTTCTAAGACTCAATTTGAAGTGTAGAAAGCAGGCGCTTCTTTATTGCAGCACTGGACGCACAGGGGATCGCTCCGCCTAGCGCGCGTGCTTACTTTCTCCACTGTAGTAATTATACACAATCAAAATAGACATATTCACCGTATTTCCAAGAAATGATTATCATATTCATATGATTTCCAGAAACTCATTAATATACGTAAATACTCGGGACACATGCGCCTTCAGGTACACAGGTGGTCGTCTGAGGTCCTCTGGTGGTCGTCCATAGTCTTCCTCATGGTGTCCGCTAGTTGAATCCGATCTTTGCGCATGCTCAGCTCAGTTGCAAAGGCCCATTCTTGGAATCTTGTAAAGTTTTTCTCAGTTTACTGACCAGGCCTACAACCTACCACCCTCTTGACAAGCGAATCCTGCTCCTTCACAATGCCACATTGTTCAACAGTTAGTTTATAATTAAATCAGATATATAAATCATACCTAGTTACCGTTACACAAAATACATGGTTTTATTTTCCTTAATTGCTCTCTTATACAATTCTATCAATATCTACACTTAAATGAATCATTTATCATGTCTATTAATATCTACTGATTGGCATCCTTGATTCTTTAATCAAGATGGGAAGGGTGAAAGGATTTCCAAGCAGCATCACTGGTGCATAACAGGTTCCTATAATTACAGAACTCAACAAAACTTTCTCTATTCAAGTCTTCATTGTTTCATCCTTGACCCGAAACAGAGACTACTTGGTAAGGGTCCTATGGTTGCAAGTTTCAGAACAAACAACATTCTAACATTCTACTTCTATCATAACTAAATTTAGGGATTTTACAACAGGAGCAGAGAGGTCATGAAAGGCTCGGAGACATAAGAGAGATTAAAAGGGAGGCAGAGTGCTACCACAATGCTGTGGAGCACAAGGAAGGTCTCGGGAGGCATCCTAGATGGCAGAGAGAAGAAAAAGAATGCTCTCTTTTGAGAGCAGAGTTCTTAGGAGAGGTGCGATTGCAACAGGACGGGTCCAAAGGGGGCTTAGAGAGCTAAAAGTGTGCTGCAGAGAACATCAGGAGGCATCGTGACAGTAGCAGAGGGGTTCTGAGAGGGACAGACAAAAGAAGGCTTGAGGACATGATGAAGAAGTCCAGAGGGGATGTGAACAGACCACAGATATCCTCAGGGGACCAGGGACTGAACAGAGGTATCCTAGCAAGCACAGAAGACAACATGACTGTTCCGGAGATGAAATCGACGGCATCGGGAAAGGTTCCCAGGGAGCGAGAAGGGCACCAAGTGTACTACAGAGCCAAAAGAGAGCTGCGGGGCACGAGGCTGTGCTCGGGAGACACGATGACGGCAGGAGAAGGGTGCCGAGAGTGAAAGAGAAAGTGACTCTGGGACCCAATGCCAAACTCGGGAAGGTGTCCCAGCAACGTACAGATGTGCTCAGGGGATGAGCGACGGAATGGAGACAACCTAGATGGCGTTGAATAAGGTAAAAGAGCCGTGGGGCACAGAGACAGCCTGAGGAAGGGTTCTGTCTGAATAGGAGAGATACAAAGAGGGCTGCAGAGCTCCAGGGGTGCCGTGGGGCACGAGGACAGTCTCGGGAGGCGTCGCGACAGGAACGAGAGGGCTGGGGGCGCGGCTGAGCACGGACAGAGAGACAAGCGAAGGATTGCTGACACAATGAGGTACTCCAGAGGGGATGTGAACAGAGTACAGACGTACTCAGGGGACCAAACGGAGGCATCAGACATGGTAGAGGGGAAGGTGAGAAAGTGCTCTGGGACAAAATGAAAGCCTGAGGAGGAGTTGTCTCTGGATAAGAAAGACACAACGCCTGCTGCAGAACTGAAGGATGGCCATGGAGTGCAAGGACGCTCACAGGAAGCATTGTGACAGAGACAGAGGGGTGCTGAGGTGGCCAGAGAGAAGGCTCGAGGGCACAAAGGGACTCGGGAGGGGATTTGAACAGAGTACAGATGTTGTGAGGGAGACACTGACCCATTGGAGGCCGTCGAGATGGAGGAGAGGACAGAAACACTACTCTGAGGAAGAAGGATAACCTGAGATGTTCTAACAAACCAAGGGGGTACGAATTACACTCCAGAAATAAAAGCGTGCCGAGGAGACCGTCTAAAGCCTCGGGATGAACTGAGAGAAGAGAAGAGAAGAGAAGAGAAAAAAAATAAGACACAAAGAAAATTTAAAAGGCGACAAGGTATGTGACAAACAAAAAAGAATGAAAAGCCAGGGATGTACAGTTTGTTAAAGGTAGACATAGAAAGAAAATTTTAAAAGCAAAATGGGACAAGGCAGAGGAGAAAAAAATGTAAAAATAGGGACAGAAAGCTAGATAAAAGTAGGCATAGAAAAAAAATTGAAAAATGAAGGCATTAAAGGAGGAAAAAGTTAAAAAATAGGGACAACAAACTAAATAAACAGCGACATAGAAAGAAAATCGAAAAATTGAGAGAGTACCCAAAAGACAAGAGAGAATTTAAAAATAGGGACAGGAACTGTATGAAAGCAAACGTAGAAAAAAATTTAAAAAGCAAAAAGGTTGAGGAAATAAAGGAAAAGACTAAATCATGGTGACATATAGACACAGAGAGAAAATACAAAAAGCGAGGGCACGAAGGAAAGACAAGAAATGATTAAAAAACAGGTAGACAAAAAAAAGACTGCGAATGGGATGAAAGTAGACAGCGTATTTTAAAAGCAACGGTGATTAAGGAAATAAGGAAAAAGATTTAAAAATAGCGACGGCAAACTACAACAGAGGCCTAGAAAGAAAACCTATACAGCGATGGCACATGAGAAAGAGAAGAAATAGTAAAAAAAGACAGCAAAGGGAATAAAAGCAGGCCTAGAAACAACTTGTCAAACGCGGTAGGCATTAGGGAAATAAAGGAAAATATTACAAAATCGGAACAGCACACTAAAACAGACGTAGAAAGAAAATTTAAAAAGCGACAGCACTAAGGAAAGACTAAGGAATTAAAATTTAGGGAAAGGGAACCCAATAAAGGGAATTGTTGAAAGAGAAATTAAATCGCGATGGGGTACAAGAAATACAGGGAAGAATGAAAAAAAAAATTCAAGAAAAGGAGCCAGGTAGAGGGAGACGTAGAAGGGATTTTAAAAAGCAACTGAGTACAAGAAACATAGACAAGAATTAAAACATAGGGACAGGGAGATGGACGGAGGGCAAAGCAGACAGAATATTTTAACAGTGATCGGGTACAAGAAACACAGGAGTGTTAAAAAACCAGGGACTGGGAGGTGGATAGAAGGAAACATAGAAAGAAAATTTAAAAAGCGATGGGGACCAGGAGAGTGAAAGAAATTAAAAAATAGGCACAGGGTGTTGGAGAGAGGTAAACATAGAAAGATAACCTAAAATGCAACGGGGTACAAGGAACACAGGAAAGCATGAAAAAGTAGGACGAGGGAGCTGCCGAGAGGAAAACGGAGAACAAAAAATCGATAGGTGAAGTGGTACAGGGCAGAGTTGGCAGAAGAGTGACAAGTTTTGGGGAGGCAGACAGGCAGGTGGGCTGGCAGAGAGGGAGACAGAAGCAGGGACAGGCAGGGAGGCAGGCAGAGAGCCGGGGAAGGGCGGCAGAGGTGGGCCGGGACGCACACGAGGGAACATGTGACTCACCACAGCTCCTGGCACTGGCAGGAGACCTTCACCACCCCAAGGCTTTTCAGTCTGCCTCAGCAGCAGGCGCCTCGATGCTCCTCCGCCGTGAGGCTTCCCAGTGGCTCACGCATGCAGCCAGTGGAGGCACCGAGCTCCCAGCGCTGTGTGCTGGTGGTGCGTTCTGTCAGGGACGGCTCGGTGAGATCCTTCATTGCTGCAGGGACTGGCCACGCCTGGCCAGAGGCACCTGCCTGCGGGGCCCCCTCAGATTCCCTCCTCAGCCAGCTCCCCTTTGGCAGCTCCCTCAGGAAGGCATGCCCTGGTGGCAGCCCCCTTTACAGCTAGAGCCCCTTCACACAGCAGGGCCAGCCCCACCCTCAGCCTCACTGGCCACACCTGGGACTGCCCCAGCTCCAGGCCCAGCTGGAGCCCATTGGCAACAGGGGCCCCTGCCAAAGCCCCCAGCACATCCCCCCCTCCCTGCACCTGTCCACAGCCACGAGCTCTGCACCCAGGGGCTGCAAACACATCCAGGGGCACAGAGGAGGCAGGAAAAGTGTATTCATTAAAGCACATCATAGGGAATCCCGGCAGTGAGCTGGCTCCAAGGCTCAGCGCCCCAAGGCAGCAGGACAGAGGGAAACAAGGGAAGCGGAAAGCGGAAGGAAGGTAGGTAGAGAAGAGGTGTGGGACAGGGAGCCAGAAAATGGGATGCTGGGAACAAAAAAAGAGGGACAGGGAGCCGCACGAGGGTGGAGAGAGAGAGAAATGGAGGGCAACGAGGAGGAGGAGGATGGAGAGATGGAGCACGAGAACCAGAGGAACAGGGAGATGGAGCCATAAACAAGAGGGGGAGGGAGCAGGGGTGAGAGATGGAAGGGTCCGAGCAGGACGACAGGACAGCAGAGAGGGACAGAGAGGAGGAGACACCCACAGGCAGGAGACAGAGAGACGGAGGAGGGGGATTTTTCCACGGTAGGGAACTGGATAAGCCAAGGGATTAAGAGAGGACAAAAATCAAAGAAGAGAGACAGTGATCAAAATAAACAGAGGCATACGAAGAAAATTTATTAGGTGAAGCGCAGGCTGCAGGACAGACAGGAAAGAATTAACAAATCAACACATTGGATACAATAAAATTAGATATCGAAAAAACTAAAAAGCCACCTCTATTAGGAAAGACAAGAAAAAACTAAAAAATAAAGAAAGGATGGCAAAGAGGGAGAGACACATACAAAGTACATTGAAAAAGCAACGGGGTACACAACATACTGAGAACTGCTGAAAAATACGGATAGGAAGCTTGACACAGAAAGACAATTATTTCAAAAGCAACTAGGTAGAGGACTAGCAGGAAACAATTGGGGAAAAAAAAAAAGACAGCAACCTAGATAAAAGTAGATAAAAGAAGCAAAACTTTCAAAGCCAAGGGACTAAGAGAGAAAAGCATTAAAAAAATAGCAATTGCAAACTAAACAAAGAGAGACCAAAATTGTGAAGAGCAACTGCACTAAGGAAAGACAAGAAACAATTAAAGAATAAAGACAGTGAATGGGATAAAGGTAGACAGACAATTTTAAAAGCAACAGGGTTTAGGGAAATAGAGAAAAGAATTAAAAATAGGGACAGCAAACTAAGATGGTGACGTACGACGAAAATTTAAAAAGCGACGGCACTAATGAAAGGCAAGCAACAATTAAAACCGTAGACGGGATGAAAGTAGACTGAAAATCTTAAAAGCAATGGGGACTGAAGAAATGACGAAAAAATTTAAAAAAAGGGACGGTGAACTAAACCGGAGGTGTAGAAAGAAAATCTAAAAAGCAACGGCACTGAGGAAAGTAAAGAAATAATGAGAAATGAAGATAACGAAGGGAATAAAAGGAGGCCTAGAACTACCATTGAAAGAGCGAGGGGGATTAGGGAAATAAAGGGAAAAAATAAAAGATAGGGACAGTAAACTAAGAGAGATGTAGAAAAAAAACTTTAAAAAGCAAGGGCGCTAGGGAAAGAGAAGAAAAAATTAACAGAAAACGCAGCAAAATAAAGACAGCAAACATGATAAAAGTAGAAAATTTAAAAGCGACGGGCATTACGGAAATAAATGGAAAAAAATTTAAAAACAGGAACAGCAAACTGAAACAGATGTAGCAAGAAAATTTATAAAGGGCCAGCACAAAGGAAAGCTAAGTAACAATTAAAAAATAAAGATGGCAAACAGGATAAAATTAGACAGAAAATTGTAAAAGCAACAGGGATTAAGGAAAGAAGGGAAAAATTAAAACACAGCAACATTGAACTAAAATGGAGAAGTAGAAAGCAATTTTAAAAGCCTACAGCACAAAGGACAGACAAGACATAATTAAAAATAAAGACATCGAAGGGAAAAAAAGTAGGCATAGAAAACACATTTTAAAAGCGATGGGAATTAGGGGGGGAAGGAAAAAAAAAAAGGTAGGCATTAGGGAAATAAAGGAAAAAATTATGACATCGGAACAGCAAAGTGAAACAGAGATGCAGAAAGAAAATTTAAATAGCGACGGCACTAAGGAACGACAAGAAATCATTTTAAAAACCCAGCAAAGGGCATAAAAGCGGGCGTCGAAAGAACATTTAAAAAGTGGGGGGGATTTGGGAAAGGAAGAGAAAAATGAGGAAATAGGGACCGCGAACTAAAAGAGACGTAGAAAGAGAATTTAAAAGACGACTGCGCTAAGGAAAGACGAGAAATAATTAAAAGAAGAGACAGCGAACGGGATAGAAGTAGAAAATGTAAAAAGCAATGGGGATTAGGGAAAGAAACCAAAAGAATTTAAAAGCCGGGACAGCGAACTAAAAGAGATGTAGAAAGAAAATTTGAAAAGCCACGGCGCTAATAAAGACAAGAAATAACTAAAAAATAAAGACAGCGAACGGAATAAAAGCAGACGGAAAATTTTAGAAGCAAGTAAGATTAGGGAAATAAGGAAGAAATTGAAGCGTAGCAACATTGACCTAAAACAGATAGGTAGGGAAAAAAAATCTAAAAAGCGATGGCACTGAGGCAAACCAAGAAAAAATAACTGAAAAGACAGCAAACAGAGTAAAAGTAGACAGAAAAGTTAAAAAGCAACTAAGGGCACTAAGGAAAAACAAGAAAAAATACTTTAAGAATACAGAATGTGAATGAGATAGAAGTAGAAAATTTAAAAAGCCAAGAGATTAATAGAGGAAAGAACTGGACGAGAGGGAAAGTAAACTGAAACTCAGACATGGACAGAAAATCTAAAAGGCAACGGCACTAAGGAAAGACAAGAAATAATTAGAAAGAAAGATATCAAAGGGAAAAAAAGTAGACGTAGAAAACACATTTTAAAAGCGATGGGAATTGGGGGGGGAAAGGGGGAAAAAAACCAAACAGGGAGAGCAAACTAAAAGAGAGGTTGAGAGAAAAATTTAAAAGCAGCGGCACTAAGGAAAGAGAAGAAATCATTAAAGAATAAAGGCAGTGAACGGCATAAAAGTCAAACAGAAAGTGTTAAAAGCCGCGGGGATTAAAGAAATGAGGAAAAAATTTAAAAGTGGCGACGGCGAACTAAAACGGAGACGTCGAAAGAAAATCTAAAAAGCCATGGCACTAAGGAAAACCAAGGAAAAATAATTAAAAACTAAAGAGAGCGAACGAGATAAACGTAGAAAATTTTCAAAGCAAGGGGGATGAAGGAAATAAGGAAAAACTTTAAAAAATAGCGACGGCAAACTACAACGAAGACGCAGAAAGAAGATCTAAAAAGCGATGGCACAGAAGGCAGAGAAGAAACAATGGAAAAAAAAGGCAGCAAAGGGAATAAAAGTAGGCACAGAAAGAACATTTCAAGAGCAGACAGAAACAGAAAATTCAAAAAGCGAGGGCACGAAGGAAAGACAAGAAATAATGAAAAAAGAAAGGCAGACAAAAAAAAGACTGCAAACGGGATGGAAGTAGACAGCAAATTTTAAAAGCAACGGTGATTAAGGAAATAGGGAAAAAGATTTAAAAATAGCAACGGCAAACTACAACAGAGACCTAGAAAGAAAACCTATACAGCGACTGCACATAAGAAAGAGAAAAAATAGAAAAAAGGACAGCAAAGGGAATAAAAGCAGGCATAGAAACAAGTTGTCAAAGGCGGTAGGCATTAGGGAAACGCGGTAGGCATTAGGGAAACGCGGTAGGCGTAAAGGGAAAAAAAATACGCTTGCTGGCAGGGCAGGGTGAGGAGCAGAGCAGCCCTTGACGCTGGGCAAGCACTGCTCAGCTGTAACTAACACATCCCTGTGCTATCAATGCTGTCTTCAGCACAACCCCAAAACGTAGCCCCGTACCAGCTACTGTGAAGAAAACTAACTCTATCCCATCCAAAACCAGCACACACAGAAATAAAATTTAACAAGTTGTGCTACAGGGAACACAGGAAAAAAAAAAATTAAAAAGGGGGACAGAAAACTAGATCAACAGAGGCGTAGAAAGAAAGTTTAAAAAGTGATGGGGTACCGGAGAGACAGGAACACAATGAAAAACAGGCACAGCAAACATAATAAATGTTGATATAGAAAGAAAATGCAATAAGCGATGGCGTTAAGACAGACAAGAAAAAAACCTTAAAAATAAGGATAGGGTAAAAAAAAAAATTAGAGACTCACACGGAAAGAAAAATTTTTTGAAGTGACGTGGAACACGACAGACAGGAATAAATTCAAACGTGTGGATAGGGAGCTTGATAAAAGTAGACATAGAATGGAAACTGAAAAAGCAACGGGGTTCCGGACAGACAGGAAAAAAATTAAAAATAAAAAGACAGTGAATTGGTTAAAGTAGGCACAGAAAGAAAATTTTAAAAGCCACTGGGTAAAGGACAACCAGGGGGAAAAAAAAAATTGAAACAAAAAATTGGGTCAAAGTTGACATGGCAAGAAAGTTTCAAAAGCAAAGGCAATAAAGAAAGACCAGAAAAAAACCTGTAAAATAGGGGTAGGGTGATGAGAGGGAGACACAGAAAGAAAATTATAAAAGCAAAGGCATTAAGGAAAGACAAGAACAAGTTACAAAATAGAAAAGGGAGAAATACACAGAGAGACATAGAAAACTTCAAAAGCAATGGGGTACACGACAGACAGGAAACAAATAAAAAAGACAGACAGTGAATTGGTTAAAGTAGACATGGAAAGAAAATTTCAAAAGCGACGAGGTACAGGATAAACAGGACGACATAAAAAATAGGGAGAGCAAAGTGGATAAACTTTGACATAGAAAGAAAACTTAGAATGCGACGGCTTTAAGGAAAGACAAGAATAAATAGAAAATAAGAACACGGGGAAAAAAAGAGACATGCATAAAAGTAAATTTGAAAAGCAACGGGATACATGACACAGGAAAGGATTAAAAAATATGGATGGGGAGCTTGACAAAAGTAGACATAGAAAGAAAACTGAAGCAGCAACAGAGTACAGGACAGACAGGAGAGCATTAGAAAATAAAGATGGTGGTCTGGACAAAAGTGGCCACAGAAACAAGACTTAAAATTGACAGGGTATAGTATAGATGGCAAAAAATTAAAAGAGAAGGACAGGAAACTAAATAAATGGAGACCTAGAAAGAAAATATTTAAAGCAACCGGGTACGGGACCAAGAGGGAGGAATTAAAAAATAGGGACAGGGAATCAGATAGAGGGAGGCAGAAAGAAATTTTAAAAAAGTGACGGGCTACAAGAAACACAGGAAATATAAGAACAGGGGGCAGAAGAGAAGGAAGTGTTGAAAGAAGATTTTAAAAGTGACAGGGTATATGGAAAAATGGGAGGAACTAAAATTTAGGGAAAGGGAACCCGATAAAGGCAATTGTTGAAAGAGAAATTAATGGAGGCACCAGAGGATGATAAGAGCACTCTGAGGCACTAACAAACCCGAGGAAGGGTTTCTGAGGGAACGAGAGAGGATCAAAGTCCGTGACGGAGCTAAAACAGGGCTGCAGTACACAAAGGTGGTCTCGGGAGGCATGGTGACTGGGAGTGTTACCGTAAGTCGGCAAGATACGAACTTTCTAAGACTCAATTTGAAGTGTAGAAAGCAGGCGCTTCTTTATTGCAGCACTGGACGCACAGGGGATCGCTCCACCTAGCGCGCGTGCTTACTTTCTCCACTGTAGTAATTATACACAATCAAAATAGACATATTCACCGTATTTCCAAGAAATGATTATCATATTCATATGATTTCCAGAAACTCATTAATATACGTAAATACTCGGGACACGTGCGCCTTCAGGTACACAGGTGGTCGTCTGAGGTCCTCTGGTGGTCGTCCATAGTCTTCCTCATGGTGTCCGCTAGTTGAATCCGATCTTTGCGCATGCTCAGCTCAGTTGCAAAGGCCCATTCTTGGAATCTTGTAAAGTTTTTCTCAGTTTACTGACCAGGCCTACAACCTACCACCCTCTTGACAAGCGAATCCTGCTCCTTCACAATGCCACATTGTTCAACAGTTAGTTTATAATTAAATCAGATATATAAATCATACCTAGTTACCGTTACACAAAATACATGGTTTTATTTTCCTTAATTGCTCTCTTATACAATTCTATCAATATCTACACTTAAATGAATCATTTATCATGTCTATTAATATCTACTGATTGGCATCCTTGATTCTTTAATCAAGATGGGAAGGGTGAAAGGATTTCCAAGCAGCATCACTGGTGCATAACAGGTTCCTATAATTACAGAACTCAACAAAACTTTCTCTATTCAAGTCTTCATTGTTTCATCCTTGACCCGAAACAGAGACTACTTGGTAAGGGTCCTATGGTTGCAAGTTTCAGAACAAACAACATTCTAACATTCTACTTCTATCATAACTAAATTTAGGGATTTTACAACAGGAGCAGAGAGGTCATGAAAGGCTCGGAGACATAAGAGAGATTAAAAGGGAGGCAGAGTGCTACCACAATGCTGTGGAGCACAAGGAAGGTCTCGGGAGGCATCCTAGATGGCAGAGAGAAGAAAAAGAATGCTCTCTTTTGAGAGCAGAGTTCTTGGGAGAGGTGCGATTGCAACAGAACGGGTCCAAAGGGGGCTTAGAGAGCTAGAAGTGTGCTGCAGAGAACATCAGGAGGCATCGTGACAGTAGCAGAGGGGTTCTGAGAGGGACAGACAAAAGAAGGCTTGAGGACATGATGAAGAAGTCCAGAGGGGATTTGAACAGACCACAGATATCCTCAGGGGACCAGGGACTGAACAGAGGTATCCTAGCAAGCACAGAAGACAACATGACTGTTCCGGAGATGAAATCGACGGCATCGGGAAAGGTTCCCAGGGAGCGAGAAGGGCACCAAGTGTGCTACAGAGCCAAAAGAGAGCTGTGGGGCACGAGGCTGTGCTCGGGAGACACGATGACGGCAGGAGAAGGGTGCCGAGAGTGAAAGAGAAAGTGACTCTGGGACCCAATGCCAAACTCGGGAAGGTGTCCCAGCAACGTACAGATGTGCTCAGGGGATGAGCGACGGAATGGAGACAACCTAGATGGCGTTGAATAAGGTAAAAGAGCCGTGGGGCACAGAGACAGCCTGAGGAAGGGTTCTGTCTGAATAGGAGAGATACAAAGAGGGCTGCAGAGCTCCAGGGGTGCCGTGGGGCACGAGGACAGTCTCGGGAGGCGTCGCGACAGGAACGAGAGGGCTGGGGGCGCGGCTGAGCACGGACAGAGAGACAAGCGAAGGATTGCTGACACAATGAGGTACTCCAGAGGGGATGTGAACAGAGTACAGACGTACTCAGGGGACCAAACGGAGGCATCAGACATGGCAGAGGGGAAGGTGAGAAAGTGCTCTGGGACAAAATGAAAGCCTGAGGAGGAGTTGTCTCTGGATAAGAAAGACACAACGCCTGCTGCAGAACTGAAGGATGGCCATGGAGTGCAAGGACGCTCACAGGAAGCATTGTGACAGAGACAGAGGGGTGCTGAGGTGGCCAGAGAGAAGGCTCGAGGGCACAAAGGGACTCGGGAGGGGATTTGAACAGAGTACAGATGTTGTGAGGGAGACACTGACCCATTGGAGGCCGTCGAGATGGAGGAGAGGACAGAAACACTACTCTGAGGAAGAAGGATAACCTGAGATGTTCTAACAAACCAAGGGGGTACGAATTACACTCCAGAAATAAAAGCGTGACGAGGAGACCGTCTAAAGCCTCGGGATGAACTGAGAGAAGAGAAGAGAAGAGAAGAGAAAAAAAATAAGACACAAAGAAAATTTAAAAGGCGACAAGGTATGTGACAAACAAAAAAGAATGAAAAGCCAGGGATGTACAGTTTGTTAAAGGTAGACATAGAAAGAAAATTTTAAAAGCAAAATGGGACAAGGCAGAGGAGAAAAAAATGTAAAAATAGGGACAGAAAGCTAGATAAAAGTAGGCATAGAAAAAAAATTGAAAAATGAAGGCATTAAAGGAGGAAAAAGTTAAAAAATAGGGACAACAAACTAAATAAACAGCGACATAGAAAGAAAATCGAAAAATTGAGAGAGTACCCAAAAGACAAGAGAGAATTTAAAAATAGGGACAGGAACTGTATGAAAGCAAACGTAGAAAAAAATTTAAAAAGCAAAAAGGTTGAGGAAATAAAGGAAAAGACTAAATCATGGTGACATATAGACACAGAGAGAAAATACAAAAAGCGAGGGCACGAAGGAAAGACAAGAAATGATTAAAAAACAGGTAGACAAAAAAAAGACTGCGAATGGGATGAAAGTAGACAGCGTATTTTAAAAGCAACGGTGATTAAGGAAATAAGGAAAAAGATTTAAAAATAGCGACGGCAAACTACAACAGAGGCCTAGAAAGAAAACCTATACAGCGATGGCACATGAGAAAGAGAAGAAATAGTAAAAAAAGACAGCAAAGGGAATAAAAGCAGGCCTAGAAACAACTTGTCAAACGCGGTAGGCATTAGGGAAATAAAGGAAAATATTACAAAATCGGAACAGCACACTAAAACAGACGTAGAAAGAAAATTTAAAAAGCGACAGCACTAAGGAAAGACTAAGGAATTAAAATTTAGGGAAAGGGAACCCAATAAAGGGAATTGTTGAAAGAGAAATTAAATCGCGATGGGGTACAAGAAATACAGGGAAGAATGAAAAAAAAAATTCAAGAAAAGGAGCCAGGTAGAGGGAGACGTAGAAGGGATTTTAAAAAGCAACTGAGTACAAGAAACATAGACAAGAATTAAAACATAGGGACAGGGAGATGGACGGAGGGCAAAGCAGACAGAATATTTTAACAGTGATCGGGTACAAGAAACACAGGAGTGTTAAAAAACCAGGGACTGGGAGGTGGATAGAAGGAAACATAGAAAGAAAATTTAAAAAGCGATGGGGACCAGGAGAGTGAAAGAAATTAAAAAATAGGCACAGGGTGTTGGAGAGAGGTAAACATAGAAAGATAACCTAAAATGCAACGGGGTACAAGGAACACAGGAAAGCATGAAAAAGTAGGACGAGGGAGCTGCCGAGAGGAAAACGGAGAACAAAAAATCGATAGGTGAAGTGGTACAGGGCAGAGTTGGCAGAAGAGTGACAAGTTTTGGGGAGGCAGACAGGCAGGTGGGCTGGCAGAGAGGGAGACAGAAGCAGGGACAGGCAGGGAGGCAGGCAGAGAGCCGGGGAAGGGCGGCAGAGGTGGGCCGGGACGCACACGAGGGAACATGTGACTCACCACAGCTCCTGGCACTGGCAGGAGACCTTCACCACCCCAAGGCTTTTCAGTCTGCCTCAGCAGCAGGCGCCTCGATGCTCCTCCGCCGTGAGGCTTCCCAGTGGCTCACGCATGCAGCCAGTGGAGGCACCGAGCTCCCAGCGCTGTGTGCTGGTGGTGCGTTCTGTCAGGGACGGCTCGGTGAGATCCTTCATTGCTGCAGGGACTGGCCACGCCTGGCCAGAGGCACCTGCCTGCGGGGCCCCCTCAGATTCCCTCCTCAGCCAGCTCCCCTTTGGCAGCTCCCTCAGGAAGGCATGCCCTGGTGGCAGCCCCCTTTACAGCTAGAGCCCCTTCACACAGCAGGGCCAGCCCCACCCTCAGCCTCACTGGCCACACCTGGGACTGCCCCAGCTCCAGGCCCAGCTGGAGCCCATTGGCAACAGGGGCCCCTGCCAAAGCCCCCAGCACATCCCCCCCTCCCTGCACCTGTCCACAGCCACGAGCTCTGCACCCAGGGGCTGCAAACACATCCAGGGGCACAGAGGAGGCAGGAAAAGTGTATTCATTAAAGCACATCATAGGGAATCCCGGCAGTGAGCTGGCTCCAAGGCTCAGCGCCCCAAGGCAGCAGGACAGAGGGAAACAAGGGAAGCAGAAAGCGGAAGGAAGGTAGGTAGAGAAGAGGTGTGGGACAGGGAGCCAGAAAATGGGATGCTGGGAACAAAAAAAGAGGGACAGGGAGCCGCACGAGGGTGGAGAGAGAGAGAAATGGAGGGCAACGAGGAGGAGGAGGATGGAGAGATGGAGCACGAGAACCAGAGGAACAGGGAGATGGAGCCATAAACAAGAGGGGGAGGGAGCAGGGGTGAGAGATGGAAGGGTCCGAGCAGGACGACAGGACAGCAGAGAGGGACAGAGAGGAGGAGACACCCACAGGCAGGAGACAGAGAGACGGAGGAGGGGGATTTTTCCACGGTAGGGAACTGGATAAGCCAAGGGATTAAGAGAGGACAAAAATCAAAGAAGAGAGACAGTGATCAAAATAAACAGAGGCATACGAAGAAAATTTATTAAGTGAAGCGCAGGCTGCAGGACAGACAGGAAAGAATTAACAAATCAACACATTGGATACAATAAAATTAGATATCGAAAAAACTAAAAAGCCACCTCTATTAGGAAAGACAAGAAAAAACTAAAAAATAAAGAAAGGATGGCAAAGAGGGAGAGACACATACAAAGTACATTGAAAAAGCAACAGGGTACACAACATACTGAGAACTGCTGAAAAATACGGATAGGAAGCTTGACACAGAAAGACAATTATTTCAAAAGCAACTAGGTAGAGGACTAGCAGGAAACAATTGGGGAAAAAAAAAAAAGACAGCAACCTAGATAAAAGTAGATAAAAGAAGCAAAACTTTCAAAGCCAAGGGACTAAGAGAGAAAAGCATTAAAAAAATAGCAATTGCAAACTAAACAAAGAGAGACCAAAATTGTGAAGAGCAACTGCACTAAGGAAAGACAAGAAACAATTAAAGAATAAAGACAGTGAATGGGATAAAGGTAGACAGACAATTTTAAAAGCAACAGGGTTTAGGGAAATAGAGAAAAGAATTAAAAATAGGGACAGCAAACTAATGAAAGGCAAGCAACAATTAAAACCGTAGACGGGATGAAAGTAGACTGAAAATCTTAAAAGCAATGGGGACTGAAGAAATGACGAAAAAATTTAAAAAAAGGGACGGTGAACTAAACCGGAGGTGTAGAAAGAAAATCTAAAAAGCAACGGCACTGAGGAAAGTGAAGAAATAATGAGAAATGAAGATAACGAAGGGAATAAAAGGAGGCCTAGAACTACCATTGAAAAAGCGAGGGGGATTAGGGAAATAAAGGGAAAAAATAAAAGATAGGGACAGTAAACTAAGAGAGATGTAGAAAAAAACTTTAAAAAGCAAGGGCACTAGGGAAAGAGAAGAAAAAATTAACAGAAAACGCAGCAAAATAAAGACAGCAAACATGATAAAAGTAGAAAATTTAAAAGCGACGGGCATTACGGAAATAAATGGAAAAAAATTTAAAAACAGGAACAGCAAACTGAAACAGATGTAGCAAGAAAATTTATAAAGGGCCAGCACAAAGGAAAGCTAAGTAACAATTAAAAAATAAAGATGGCAAACAGGATAAAATTAGACAGAAAATTGTAAAAGCAACAGGGATTAAGGAAAGAAGGGAAAAATTAAAACACAGCAACATTGAACTAAAATGGAGAAGTAGAAAGCAATTTTAAAAGCCTACAGCACAAAGGACAGACAAGACATAATTAAAAATAAAGACATCGAAGGGAAAAAAAGTAGGCATAGAAAACACATTTTAAAAGCGATGGGAATTAGGGGGGGGAAGGAAAAAAAAAAGGTAGGCATTAGGGAAATAAAGGAAAAAATTATGACATCGGAACAGCAAAGTGAAACAGAGATGCAGAAAGAAAATTTAAATAGCGACGGCACTAAGGAACGACAAGAAATCATTTTAAAAACCCAGCAAAGGGCATAAAAGCGGGCGTCGAAAGAACATTTAAAAAGTGGGGGGGATTTGGGAAAGGAAGAGAAAAATGAGGAAATAGGGACCGCGAACTAAAAGAGACGTAGAAAGAGAATTTAAAAGACGACTGCGCTAAGGAAAGACGAGAAATAATTAAAAGAAGAGACAGCGAACGGGATAGAAGTAGAAAATGTAAAAAGCAATGGGGATTAGGGAAAGAAACCAAAAGAATTTAAAAGCCGGGACAGCGAACTAAAAGAGATGTAGAAAGAAAATTTGAAAAGCCACGGCGCTAATAAAGACAAGAAATAACTAAAAAATAAAGACAGCGAACGGAATAAAAGCAGACGGAAAATTTTAGAAGCAAGTAAGATTAGGGAAATAAGGAAGAAATTGAAGCGTAGCAACATTGACCTAAAACAGATAGGTAGGGAAAAAAAATCTAAAAAGCGATGGCACTGAGGCAAACCAAGAAAAAATAACTGAAAAGACAGCAAACAGAGTAAAAGTAGACAGAAAAGTTAAAAAGCAACTAAGGGCACTAAGGAAAAACAAGAAAAAATACTTTAAGAATACAGAATGTGAATGAGATAGAAGTAGAAAATTTAAAAAGCCAAGAGATTAATAGAGGAAAGAACTGGACGAGAGGGAAAGTAAACTGAAACTCAGACATGGACAGAAAATCTAAAAGGCAACGGCACTAAGGAAAGACAAGAAATAATTAGAAAGAAAGATATCGAAGGGAAAAAAAGTAGACGTAGAAAACACATTTTAAAAGCGATGGGAATTGGGGGGGGAAAGGGGGAAAAAAACCAAACAGGGAGAGCAAACTAAAAGAGAGGTTGAGAGAAAAATTTAAAAGCAGCGGCACTAAGGAAAGAGAAGAAATCATTAAAGAATAAAGGCAGTGAACGGCATAAAAGTCAAACAGAAAGTGTTAAAAGCCGCGGGGATTAAAGAAATGAGGAAAAAATTTAAAAGTGGCGACGGCGAACTAAAACGGAGACGTCGAAAGAAAATCTAAAAAGCCATGGCACTAAGGAAAACCAAGGAAAAATAATTAAAAACTAAAGAGAGCGAACGAGATAAACGTAGAAAATTTTCAAAGCAAGGGGGATGAAGGAAATAAGGAAAAACTTTAAAAAATAGCGACGGCAAACTACAACGAAGACGCAGAAAGAAGATCTAAAAAGCGATGGCACAGAAGGCAGAGAAGAAACAATGGAAAAAAAAGGCAGCAAAGGGAATAAAAGTAGGCACAGAAAGAACATTTCAAGAGCAGACAGAAACAGAAAATTCAAAAAGCGAGGGCACGAAGGAAAGACAAGAAATAATGAAAAAAGAAAGGCAGACAAAAAAAAGACTGCAAACGGGATGGAAGTAGACAGCAAATTTTAAAAGCAACGGTGATTAAGGAAATAGGGAAAAAGATTTAAAAATAGCAACGGCAAACTACAACAGAGACCTAGAAAGAAAACCTATACAGCGACTGCACATAAGAAAGAGAAAAAATAGAAAAAAGGACAGCAAAGGGAATAAAAGCAGGCATAGAAACAAGTTGTCAAAGGCGGTAGGCATTAGGGAAACGCGGTAGGCATTAGGGAAACGCGGTAGGCGTAAAGGGAAAAAAAATACGCTTGCTGGCAGGGCAGGGTGAGGAGCAGAGCAGCCCTTGACGCTGGGCAAGCGCTGCTCAGCTGTAACTAACACATCCCTGTGCTATCAATGCTGTCTTCAGCACAACCCCAAAACGTAGCCCCGTACCAGCTACTGTGAAGAAAACTAACTCTATCCCATCCAAAACCAGCACACACAGAAATAAAATTTAACAAGTTGTGCTACAGGGAACACAGGAAAAAAAAAAATTAAAAAGGGGGACAGAAAACTAGATCAACAGAGGCGTAGAAAGAAAGTTTAAAAAGTGATGGGGTACCGGAGAGACAGGAACACAATGAAAAACAGGCACAGCAAACATAATAAATGTTGATATAGAAAGAAAATGCAATAAGCGATGGCGTTAAGACAGACAAGAAAAAAACCTTAAAAATAAGGATAGGGTAAAAAAAAAAATTAGAGACTCACACGGAAAGAAAAATTTTTTGAAGTGACGTGGAACACGACAGACAGGAATAAATTCAAACGTGTGGATAGGGAGCTTGATAAAAGTAGACATAGAATGGAAACTGAAAAAGCAACGGGGTTCCGGACAGACAGGAAAAAAATTAAAAATAAAAAGACAGTGAATTGGTTAAAGTAGGCACAGAAAGAAAATTTTAAAAGCCACTGGGTAAAGGACAACCAGGGGGAAAAAAAAAATTGAAACAAAAAATTGGGTCAAAGTTGACATGGCAAGAAAGTTTCAAAAGCAAAGGCAATAAAGAAAGACCAGAAAAAAACCTGTAAAATAGGGGTAGGGTGATGAGAGGGAGACACAGAAAGAAAATTATAAAAGCAAAGGCATTAAGGAAAGACAAGAACAAGTTACAAAATAGAAAAGGGAGAAATACACAGAGAGACATAGAAAACTTCAAAAGCAATGGGGTACACGACAGACAGGAAACAAATAAAAAAGACAGACAGTGAATTGGTTAAAGTAGACATGGAAAGAAAATTTCAAAAGCGACGAGGTACAGGATAAACAGGACGACATAAAAAATAGGGAGAGCAAAGTGGATAAACTTTGACATAGAAAGAAAACTTAGAATGCGACGGCTTTAAGGAAAGACAAGAATAAATAGAAAATAAGAACACGGGGAAAAAAAGAGACATGCATAAAAGTAAATTTGAAAAGCAACGGGATACATGACACAGGAAAGGATTAAAAAATATGGATGGGGAGCTTGACAAAAGTAGACATAGAAAGAAAACTGAAGCAGCAACAGAGTACAGGACAGACAGGAGAGCATTAGAAAATAAAGATGGTGGTCTGGACAAAAGTGGCCACAGAAACAAGACTTAAAATTGACAGGGTATAGTATAGATGGCAAAAAATTAAAAGAGAAGGACAGGAAACTAAATAAATGGAGACCTAGAAAGAAAATATTTAAAGCAACCGGGTACGGGACCAAGAGGGAGGAATTAAAAAATAGGGACAGGGAATCAGATAGAGGGAGGCAGAAAGAAATTTTAAAAAAGTGACGGGCTACAAGAAACACAGGAAATATAAGAACAGGGGGCAGAAGAGAAGGAAGTGTTGAAAGAAGATTTTAAAAGTGACAGGGTATATGGAAAAATGGGAGGAACTAAAATTTAGGGAAAGGGAACCCGATAAAGGCAATTGTTGAAAGAGAAATTAATGGAGGCACCAGAGGATGATAAGAGCACTCTGAGGCACTAACAAACCCGAGGAAGGGTTTCTGAGGGAACGAGAGAGGATCAAAGTCCGTGACGGAGCTAAAACAGGGCTGCAGTACACAAAGGTGGTCTCGGGAGGCATGGTGACTGGGAGTGTTACCGTAAGTCGGCAAGATACGAACTTTCTAAGACTCAATTTGAAGTGTAGAAAGCAGGCGCTTCTTTATTGCAGCACTGGACGCACAGGGGATCGCTCCACCTAGCGCGCGTGCTTACTTTCTCCACTGTAGTAATTATACACAATCAAAATAGACATATTCACCGTATTTCCAAGAAATGATTATCATATTCATATGATTTCCAGAAACTCATTAATATACGTAAATACTCGGGACACATGCGCCTTCAGGTACACAGGTGGTCGTCTGAGGTCCTCTGGTGGTCGTCCATAGTCTTCCTCATGGTGTCCGCTAGTTGAATCCGATCTTTGCGCATGCTCAGCTCAGTTGCAAAGGCCCATTCTTGGAATCTTGTAAAGTTTTTCTCAGTTTACTGACCAGGCCTACAACCTACCACCCTCTTGACAAGCGAATCCTGCTCCTTCACAATGCCACATTGTTCAACAGTTAGTTTATAATTAAATCAGATATATAAATCATACCTAGTTACCATTACACAAAATACATGGTTTTATTTTCCTTAATTGCTCTCTTATACAATTCTATCAATATCTACACTTAAATGAATCATTTATCATGTCTATTAATATCTACTGATTGGCATCCTTGATTCTTTAATCAAGATGGGAAGGGTGAAAGGATTTCCAAGCAGCATCACTGGTGCATAACAGGTTCCTATAATTACAGAACTCAACAAAACTTTCTCTATTCAAGTCTTCATTGTTTCATCCTTGACCCGAAACAGAGACTACTTGGTAAGGGTCCTATGGTTGCAAGTTTCAGAACAAACAACATTCTAACATTCTACTTCTATCATAACTAAATTTAGGGATTTTACAACAGGAGCAGAGAGGTCATGAAAGGCTCGGAGACATAAGAGAGATTAAAAGGGAGGCAGAGTGCTACCACAATGCTGTGGAGCACAAGGAAGGTCTCGGGAGGCATCCTAGATGGCAGAGAGAAGAAAAAGAATGCTCTCTTTTGAGAGCAGAGTTCTTAGGAGAGGTGCGATTGCAACAGAACGGGTCCAAAGGGGGCTTAGAGAGCTAAAAGTGTGCTGCAGAGAACATCAGGAGGCATCGTGACAGTAGCAGAGGGGTTCTGAGAGGGACAAACAAAAGAAGGCTTGAGGACATGATGAAGAAGTCCAGAGGGGATTTGAACAGACCACAGATATCCTCAGGGGACCAGGGACTGAACAGAGGTATCCTAGCAAGCACAGAAGACAACATGACTGTTCCGGAGATGAAATCGACGGCATCGGGAAAGGTTCCCAGGGAGCGAGAAGGGCACCA
The DNA here is from genome assembly GCF_030936135.1 of Gavia stellata. NCBI lineage: Eukaryota > Metazoa > Chordata > Aves > Gaviiformes > Gaviidae > Gavia > Gavia stellata. The sequence goes on along the minus strand of NW_026776257.1, from coordinate 139,172 downwards.
AGTGCGCTACAGAGCCAAAAGAGAGCTGTGGGGCACGAGGCTGTGCTCGGGAGACACGATGACGGCAGGAGAAGGGTGCCGAGAGTGAAAGAGAAAGTGACTCTGGGACCCAATGCCAAACTCGGGAAGGTGTCCCAGCAACGTACAGATGTGCTCAGGGGATGAGCGACGGAATGGAGACAACCTAGATGGCGTTGAATAAGGTAAAAGAGCCGTGGGGCACAGAGACAGCCTGAGGAAGGGTTCTGTCTGAATAGGAGAGATACAAAGAGGGCTGCAGAGCTCCAGGGGTGCCGTGGGGCACGAGGACAGTCTCGGGAGGCGTCGCGACAGGAACGAGAGGGCTGGGGGCGCGGCTGAGCACGGACAGAGAGACAAGCGAAGGATTGCTGACACAATGAGGTACTCCAGAGGGGATGTGAACAGAGTACAGACGTACTCAGGGGACCAAACGGAGGCATCAGACATGGCAGAGGGGAAGGTGAGAAAGTGCTCTGGGACAAAATGAAAGCCTGAGGAGGAGTTGTCTCTGGATAAGAAAGACACAACGCCTGCTGCAGAACTGAAGGATGGCCATGGAGTGCAAGGACGCTCACAGGAAGCATTGTGACAGAGACAGAGGGGTGCTGAGGTGGCCAGAGAGAAGGCTCGAGGGCACAAAGGGACTCGGGAGGGGATTTGAACAGAGTACAGATGTTGTGAGGGAGACACTGACCCATTGGAGGCCGTCGAGATGGAGGAGAGGACAGAAACACTACTCTGAGGAAGAAGGATAACCTGAGATGTTCTAACAAACCAAGGGGGTACGAATTACACTCCAGAAATAAAAGCGTGCCGAGGAGACCGTCTAAAGCCTCGGGATGAACTGAGAGAAGAGAAGAGAAGAGAAGAGAAAAAAAATAAGACACAAAGAAAATTTAAAAGGCGACAAGGTATGTGACAAACAAAAAAGAATGAAAAGCCAGGGATGTACAGTTTGTTAAAGGTAGACATAGAAAGAAAATTTTAAAAGCAAAATGGGACAAGGCAGAGGAGAAAAAAATGTAAAAATAGGGACAGAAAGCTAGATAAAAGTAGGCATAGAAAAAAAATTGAAAAATGAAGGCATTAAAGGAGGAAAAAGTTAAAAAATAGGGACAACAAACTAAATAAACAGCGACATAGAAAGAAAATCGAAAAATTGAGAGAGTACCCAAAAGACAAGAGAGAATTTAAAAATAGGGACAGGAACTGTATGAAAGCAAACGTAGAAAAAAATTTAAAAAGCAAAAAGGTTGAGGAAATAAAGGAAAAGACTAAATCATGGTGACATATAGACACAGAGAGAAAATACAAAAAGCGAGGGCACGAAGGAAAGACAAGAAATGATTAAAAAACAGGTAGACAAAAAAAAGACTGCGAATGGGATGAAAGTAGACAGCGTATTTTAAAAGCAACGGTGATTAAGGAAATAAGGAAAAAGATTTAAAAATAGCGACGGCAAACTACAACAGAGGCCTAGAAAGAAAACCTATACAGCGATGGCACATGAGAAAGAGAAGAAATAGTAAAAAAAGACAGCAAAGGGAATAAAAGCAGGCCTAGAAACAACTTGTCAAACGCGGTAGGCATTAGGGAAATAAAGGAAAATATTACAAAATCGGAACAGCACACTAAAACAGACGTAGAAAGAAAATTTAAAAAGCGACAGCACTAAGGAAAGACTAAGGAATTAAAATTTAGGGAAAGGGAACCCAATAAAGGGAATTGTTGAAAGAGAAATTAAATCGCGATGGGGTACAAGAAATACAGGGAAGAATGAAAAAAAAAATTCAAGAAAAGGAGCCAGGTAGAGGGAGACGTAGAAGGGATTTTAAAAAGCAACTGAGTACAAGAAACATAGACAAGAATTAAAACATAGGGACAGGGAGATGGACGGAGGGCAAAGCAGACAGAATATTTTAACAGTGATCGGGTACAAGAAACACAGGAGTGTTAAAAAACCAGGGACTGGGAGGTGGATAGAAGGAAACATAGAAAGAAAATTTAAAAAGCGATGGGGACCAGGAGAGTGAAAGAAATTAAAAAATAGGCACAGGGTGTTGGAGAGAGGTAAACATAGAAAGATAACCTAAAATGCAACGGGGTACAAGGAACACAGGAAAGCATGAAAAAGTAGGACGAGGGAGCTGCCGAGAGGAAAACGGAGAACAAAAAATCGATAGGTGAAGTGGTACAGGGCAGAGTTGGCAGAAGAGTGACAAGTTTTGGGGAGGCAGACAGGCAGGTGGGCTGGCAGAGAGGGAGACAGAAGCAGGGACAGGCAGGGAGGCAGGCAGAGAGCCGGGGAAGGGCGGCAGAGGTGGGCCGGGACGCACACGAGGGAACATGTGACTCACCACAGCTCCTGGCACTGGCAGGAGACCTTCACCACCCCAAGGCTTTTCAGTCTGCCTCAGCAGCAGGCGCCTCGATGCTCCTCCGCCGTGAGGCTTCCCAGTGGCTCACGCATGCAGCCAGTGGAGGCACCGAGCTCCCAGCGCTGTGTGCTGGTGGTGCGTTCTGTCAGGGACGGCTCGGTGAGATCCTTCATTGCTGCAGGGACTGGCCACGCCTGGCCAGAGGCACCTGCCTGCGGGGCCCCCTCAGATTCCCTCCTCAGCCAGCTCCCCTTTGGCAGCTCCCTCAGGAAGGCATGCCCTGGTGGCAGCCCCCTTTACAGCTAGAGCCCCTTCACACAGCAGGGCCAGCCCCACCCTCAGCCTCACTGGCCACACCTGGGACTGCCCCAGCTCCAGGCCCAGCTGGAGCCCATTGGCAACAGGGGCCCCTGCCAAAGCCCCCAGCACATCCCCCCCTCCCTGCACCTGTCCACAGCCACGAGCTCTGCACCCAGAGGCTGCAAACACATCGAGGGGCACAGAGGAGGCAGGAAAAGCGTATTCATTAAAGCACATCATAGGGAATCCCGGCAGTGAGCTGGCTCCAAGGCTCAGCGCCCCAAGGCAGCAGGACAGAGGGAAACAAGGGAAGCAGAAAGCGGAAGGAAGGTAGGTAGAGAAGAGGTGTGGGACAGGGAGCCAGAAAATGGGATGCTGGGAACAAAAAAAGAGGGACAGGGAGCCGCACGAGGGTGGAGAGAGAGAGAAATGGAGGGCAACGAGGAGGAGGAGGATGGAGAGATGGAGCACGAGAACCAGAGGAACAGGGAGATGGAGCCATAAACAAGAGGGGGAGGGAGCAGGGGTGAGAGATGGAAGGGTCCGAGCAGGACGACAGGACAGCAGAGAGGGACAGAGAGGAGGAGACACCCACAGGCAGGAGACAGAGAGACGGAGGAGGGGGATTTTTCCACGGTAGGGAACTGGATAAGCCAAGGGATTAAGAGAGGAAAAAAATCAAAGAAGAGAGACAGTGATCAAAATAAACAGAGGCATACGAAGAAAATTTATTAAGTGAAGCGCAGGCTGCAGGACAGACAGGAAAGAATTAACAAATCAACACATTGGATACAATAAAATTAGATATCGAAAAAACTAAAAAGCCACCTCTATTAGGAAAGACAAGAAAAAACTAAAAAATAAAGAAAGGATGGCAAAGAGGGAGAGACACATACAAAGTACATTGAAAAAGCAACGGGGTACACAACATACTGAGAACTGCTGAAAAATACGGATAGGAAGCTTGACACAGAAAGACAATTATTTCAAAAGCAACTAGGTAGAGGACTAGCAGGAAACAATTGGGGAAAAAAAAAAAGACAGCAACCTAGATAAAAGTAGATAAAAGAAGCAAAACTTTCAAAGCCAAGGGACTAAGAGAGAAAAGCATTAAAAAAATAGCAATTGCAAACTAAACAAAGAGAGACCAAAATTGTGAAGAGCAACTGCACTAAGGAAAGACAAGAAACAATTAAAGAATAAAGACAGTGAATGGGATAAAGGTAGACAGACAATTTTAAAAGCAACAGGGTTTAGGGAAATAGAGAAAAGAATTAAAAATAGGGAAAGCAAACTAATGAAAGGCAAGCAACAGTTAAAACCGTAGACGGGATGAAAGTAGACTGAAAATCTTAAAAGCAATGGGGACTGAAGAAATGACGAAAAAATTTAAAAAAAGGGACGGTGAACTAAACCGGAGGTGTAGAAAGAAAATCTAAAAAGCAACGGCACTGAGGAAAGTGAAGAAATAATGAGAAATGAAGATAACGAAGGGAATAAAAGGAGGCCTAGAACTACCATTGAAAAAGCGAGGGGGATTAGGGAAATAAAGGGAAAAAATAAAAGATAGGGACAGTAAACTAAGAGAGATGTAGAAAAAAACTTTAAAAAGCAAGGGCACTAGGGAAAGAGAAGAAAAAATTAACAGAAAACGCAGCAAAATAAAGACAGCAAACATGATAAAAGTAGAAAATTTAAAAGCGATGGGCATTACGGAAATAAATGGAAAAAAATTTAAAAACAGGAACAGCAAACTGAAACAGATGTAGCAAGAAAATTTATAAAGGGCCAGCACAAAGGAAAGCTAAGTAACAATTAAAAAATAAAGATGGCAAACAGGATAAAATTAGACAGAAAATTGTAAAAGCAACAGGGATTAAGGAAAGAAGGGAAAAATTAAAACACAGCAACATTGAACTAAAATGGAGAAGTAGAAAGCAATTTTAAAAGCCTACAGCACAAAGGACAGACAAGACATAATTAAAAATAAAGACATCGAAGGGAAAAAAAGTAGGCATAGAAAACACATTTTAAAAGCGATGGGAATTAGGGGGGGGAAGGAAAAAAAAAAGGTAGGCATTAGGGAAATAAAGGAAAAAATTATGACATCGGAACAGCAAAGTGAAACAGAGATGCAGAAAGAAAATTTAAATAGCGACGGCACTAAGGAACGACAAGAAATCATTTTAAAAACCCAGCAAAGGGCATAAAAGCGGGCGTCGAAAGAACATTTAAAAAGTGGGGGGGATTTGGGAAAGGAAGAGAAAAATGAGGAAATAGGGACCGCGAACTAAAAGAGACGTAGAAAGAGAATTTAAAAGACGACTGCGCTAAGGAAAGACGAGAAATAATTAAAAGAAGAGACAGCGAACGGGATAGAAGTAGAAAATGTAAAAAGCAATGGGGATTAGGGAAAGAAACCAAAAGAATTTAAAAGCCGGGACAGCGAACTAAAAGAGATGTAGAAAGAAAATTTGAAAAGCCACGGCGCTAATAAAGACAAGAAATAACTAAAAAATAAAGACAGCGAACGGAATAAAAGCAGACGGAAAATTTTAGAAGCAAGTAAGATTAGGGAAATAAGGAAGAAATTGAAGCGTAGCAACATTGACCTAAAACAGATAGGTAGGGAAAAAAAATCTAAAAAGCGATGGCACTGAGGCAAACCAAGAAAAAATAACTGAAAAGACAGCAAACAGAGTAAAAGTAGACAGAAAAGTTAAAAAGCAACTAAGGGCACTAAGGAAAAACAAGAAAAAATACTTTAAGAATACAGAATGTGAATGAGATAGAAGTAGAAAATTTAAAAAGCCAAGAGATTAATAGAGGAAAGAACTGGACGAGAGGGAAAGTAAACTGAAACTCAGACATGGACAGAAAATCTAAAAGGCAACGGCACTAAGGAAAGACAAGAAATAATTAGAAAGAAAGATATCGAAGGGAAAAAAAGTAGACGTAGAAAACACATTTTAAAAGCGATGGGAATTGGGGGGGGAAAGGGGGAAAAAAACCAAACAGGGAGAGCAAACTAAAAGAGAGGTTGAGAGAAAAATTTAAAAGCAGCGGCACTAAGGAAAGAGAAGAAATCATTAAAGAATAAAGGCAGTGAACGGCATAAAAGTCAAACAGAAAGTGTTAAAAGCCGCGGGGATTAAAGAAATGAGGAAAAAATTTAAAAGTGGCGACGGCGAACTAAAACGGAGACGTCGAAAGAAAATCTAAAAAGCCATGGCACTAAGGAAAACCAAGGAAAAATAATTAAAAACTAAAGACAGCGAACGAGATAAACGTAGAAAATTTTCAAAGCAAGGGGGATGAAGGAAATAAGGAAAAACTTTAAAAAATAGCGACGGCAAACTACAACGAAGACGCAGAAAGAAGATCTAAAAAGCGATGGTACAGAAGGCAGAGAAGAAACAATGGAAAAAAAAGGCAGCAAAGGGAATAAAAGTAGGCACAGAAAGAACATTTCAAGAGCAGACAGAAACAGAAAATTCAAAAAGCGAGGGCACGAAGGAAAGACAAGAAATAATGAAAAAAGAAAGGCAGACAAAAAAAAGACTGCAAACGGGATGGAAGTAGACAGCAAATTTTAAAAGCAACGGTGATTAAGGAAATAGGGAAAAAGATTTAAAAATAGCAACGGCAAACTACAACAGAGACCTAGAAAGAAAACCTATACAGCGACTGCACATAAGAAAGAGAAAAAATAGAAAAAAGGACAGCAAAGGGAATAAAAGCAGGCATAGAAACAAGTTGTCAAAGGCGGTAGGCATTAGGGAAACGCGGTAGGCATTAGGGAAACGCGGTAGGCGTAAAGGGAAAAAAAATACGCTTGCTGGCAGGGCAGGGTGAGGAGCAGAGCAGCCCTTGACGCTGGGCAAGCACTGCTCAGCTGTAACTAACACATCCCTGTGCTATCAATGCTGTCTTCAGCACAACCCCAAAACGTAGCCCCGTACCAGCTACTGTGAAGAAAACTAACTCTATCCCATCCAAAACCAGCACACACAGAAATAAAATTTAACAAGTTGTGCTACAGGGAACACAGGAAAAAAAAAAATTAAAAAGGGGGACAGAAAACTAGATCAACAGAGGCGTAGAAAGAAAGTTTAAAAAGTGATGGGGTACCGGAGAGACAGGAACACAATGAAAAACAGGCACAGCAAACATAATAAATGTTGATATAGAAAGAAAATGCAATAAGCGATGGCGTTAAGACAGACAAGAAAAAAACCTTAAAAATAAGGATAGGGTAAAAAAAAAAATTAGAGACTCACACGGAAAGAAAAATTTTTTGAAGTGACGTGGAACACGACAGACAGGAATAAATTCAAACGTGTGGATAGGGAGCTTGATAAAAGTAGACATAGAATGGAAACTGAAAAAGCAACGGGGTTCCGGACAGACAGGAAAAAAATTAAAAATAAGAAGACAGTGAATTGGTTAAAGTAGGCACAGAAAGAAAATTTTAAAAGCCACTGGGTAAAGGACAACCAGGGGAAAAAAAAAAATTGAAACCAAAAATTGGGTCAAAGTTGACATGGCAAGAAAGTTTCAAAAGCAAAGGCAATAAAGAAAGACCAGAAAAAAAACTGTAAAATAGGGGTAGGGTGATGAGAGGGAGACACAGAAAGAAAATTATAAAAGCAAAGGCATTAAGGAAAGACAAGAACAAGTTACAAAATAGAAAAGGGAGGAATACACAGAGAGACATAGAAAACTTCAAAAGCAATGGGGTACACGACAGACAGGAAACAAATAAAAAAGACAGACAGTGAATTGGTTAAAGTAGACATGGAAAGAAAATTTCAAAAGCGACGAGGTACAGGATAAACAGGACGACATAAAAAATAGGGAGAGCAAAGTGGATAAACTTTGACATAGAAAGAAAACTTAGAATGCGACGGCTTTAAGGAAAGACAAGAATAAATAGAAAATAAGAACACGGGGAAAAAAAGAGACATGCATAAAAGTAAATTTGAAAAGCAACGGGATACATGACACAGGAAAGGATTAAAAAATATGGATGGGGAGCTTGACAAAAGTAGACATAGAAAGAAAACTGAAGCAGCAACAGAGTACAGGACAGACAGGAGAGCATTAGAAAATAAAGATGGTGGTCTGGACAAAAGTGGCCACAGAAACAAGACTTAAAATTGACAGGGTATAGTATAGATGGCAAAAAATTAAAAGAGAAGGACAGGAAACTAAATAAATGGAGACCTAGAAAGAAAATATTTAAAGCAACCGGGTACGGGACCAAGAGGGAGGAATTAAAAAATAGGGACAGGGAATCAGATAGAGGGAGGCAGAAAGAAATTTTAAAAAAGTGACGGGCTACAAGAAACACAGGAAATATAAGAACAGGGGGCAGAAGAGAAGGAAGTGTTGAAAGAAGATTTTAAAAGTGACAGGGTATATGGAAAAATGGGAGGAACTAAAATTTAGGGAAAGGGAACCCGATAAAGGCAATTGTTGAAAGAGAAATTAATGGAGGCACCAGAGGATGATAAGAGCACTCTGAGGCACTAACAAACCCGAGGAAGGGTTTCTGAGGGAACGAGAGAGGATCAAAGTCCGTGACGGAGCTAAAACAGGGCTGCAGTACACAAAGGTGGTCTCGGGAGGCATGGTGACTGGGAGTGTTACCGTAAGTCGGCAAGATACGAACTTTCTAAGACTCAATTTGAAGTGTAGAAAGCAGGCGCTTCTTTATTGCAGCACTGGACGCACAGGGGATCGCTCCACCTAGCGCGCGTGCTTACTTTCTCCACTGTAGTAATTATACACAATCAAAATAGACATATTCACCGTATTTCCAAGAAATGATTATCATATTCATATGATTTCCAGAAACTCATTAATATACGTAAATACTCGGGACACATGCGCCTTCAGGTACACAGGTGGTCGTCTGAGGTCCTCTGGTGGTCGTCCATAGTCTTCCTCATGGTGTCCGCTAGTTGAATCCGATCTTTGCGCATGCTCAGCTCAGTTGCAAAGGCCCATTCTTGGAATCTTGTAAAGTTTTTCTCAGTTTACTGACCAGGCCTACAACCTACCACCCTCTTGACAAGCGAATCCTGCTCCTTCACAATGCCACATTGTTCAACAGTTAGTTTATAATTAAATCAGATATATAAATCATACCTAGTTACCGTTACACAAAATACATGGTTTTATTTTCCTTAATTGCTCTCTTATACAATTCTATCAATATCTACACTTAAATGAATCATTTATCATGTCTATTAATATCTACTGATTGGCATCCTTGATTCTTTAATCAAGATGGGAAGGGTGAAAGGATTTCCAAGCAGCATCACTGGTGCATAACAGGTTCCTATAATTACAGAACTCAACAAAACTTTCTCTATTCAAGTCTTCATTGTTTCATCCTTGACCCGAAACAGAGACTACTTGGTAAGGGTCCTATGGTTGCAAGTTTCAGAACAAACAACATTCTAACATTCTACTTCTATCATAACTAAATTTAGGGATTTTACAACAGGAGCAGAGAGGTCATGAAAGGCTCGGAGACATAAGAGAGATTAAAAGGGAGGCAGAGTGCTACCACAATGCTGTGGAGCACAAGGAAGGTCTCGGGAGGCATCCTAGATGGCAGAGAGAAGAAAAAGAATGCTCTCTTTTGAGAGCAGAGTTCTTAGGAGAGGTGCGATTGCAACAGAACGGGTCCAAAGGGGGCTTAGAGAGCTAAAAGTGTGCTGCAGAGAACATCAGGAGGCATCGTGACAGTAGCAGAGGGGTTCTGAGAGGGACAAACAAAAGAAGGCTTGAGGACATGATGAAGAAGTCCAGAGGGGATTTGAACAGACCACAGATATCCTCAGGGGACCAGGGACTGAACAGAGGTATCCTAGCAAGCACAGAAGACAACATGACTGTTCCGGAGATGAAATCGACGGCATCGGGAAAGGTTCCCAGGGAGCGAGAAGGGCACCAAGTGCGCTACAGAGCCAAAAGAGAGCTGTGGGGCACGAGGCTGTGCTCGGGAGACACGATGACGGCAGGAGAAGGGTGCCGAGAGTGAAAGAGAAAGTGACTCTGGGACCCAATGCCAAACTCGGGAAGGTGTCCCAGCAACGTACAGATGTGCTCAGGGGATGAGCGACGGAATGGAGACAACCTAGATGGCGTTGAATAAGGTAAAAGAGCCGTGGGGCACAGAGACAGCCTGAGGAAGGGTTCTGTCTGAATAGGAGAGATACAAAGAGGGCTGCAGAGCTCCAGGGGTGCCGTGGGGCACGAGGACAGTCTCGGGAGGCGTCGCGACAGGAACGAGAGGGCTGGGGGCGCGGCTGAGCACGGACAGAGAGACAAGCGAAGGATTGCTGACACAATGAGGTACTCCAGAGGGGATGTGAACAGAGTACAGACGTACTCAGGGGACCAAACGGAGGCATCAGACATGGCAGAGGGGAAGGTGAGAAAGTGCTCTGGGACAAAATGAAAGCCTGAGGAGGAGTTGTCTCTGGATAAGAAAGACACAACGCCTGCTGCAGAACTGAAGGATGGCCATGGAGTGCAAGGACGCTCACAGGAAGCATTGTGACAGAGACAGAGGGGTGCTGAGGTGGCCAGAGAGAAGGCTCGAGGGCACAAAGGGACTCGGGAGGGGATTTGAACAGAGTACAGATGTTGTGAGGGAGACACTGACCCATTGGAGGCCGTCGAGATGGAGGAGAGGACAGAAACACTACTCTGAGGAAGAAGGATAACCTGAGATGTTCTAACAAACCAAGGGGGTACGAATTACACTCCAGAAATAAAAGCGTGACGAGGAGACCGTCTAAAGCCTCGGGATGAACTGAGAGAAGAGAAGAGAAGAGAAGAGAAAAAAAATAAGACACAAAGAAAATTTAAAAGGCGACAAGGTATGTGACAAACAAAAAAGAATGAAAAGCCAGGGATGTACAGTTTGTTAAAGGTAGACATAGAAAGAAAATTTTAAAAGCAAAATGGGACAAGGCAGAGGAGAAAAAAATGTAAAAATAGGGACAGAAAGCTAGATAAAAGTAGGCATAGAAAAAAAATTGAAAAATGAAGGCATTAAAGGAGGAAAAAGTTAAAAAATAGGGACAACAAACTAAATAAACAGCGACATAGAAAGAAAATCGAAAAATTGAGAGAGTACCCAAAAGACAAGAGAGAATTTAAAAATAGGGACAGGAACTGTATGAAAGCAAACGTAGAAAAAAATTTAAAAAGCAAAAAGGTTGAGGAAATAAAGGAAAAGACTAAATCATGGTGACATATAGACACAGAGAGAAAATACAAAAAGCGAGGGCACGAAGGAAAGACAAGAAATGATTAAAAAACAGGTAGACAAAAAAAAGACTGCGAATGGGATGAAAGTAGACAGCGTATTTTAAAAGCAACGGTGATTAAGGAAATAAGGAAAAAGATTTAAAAATAGCGACGGCAAACTACAACAGAGGCCTAGAAAGAAAACCTATACAGCGATGGCACATGAGAAAGAGAAGAAATAGTAAAAAAAGACAGCAAAGGGAATAAAAGCAGGCCTAGAAACAACTTGTCAAACGCGGTAGGCATTAGGGAAATAAAGGAAAATATTACAAAATCGGAACAGCACACTAAAACAGACGTAGAAAGAAAATTTAAAAAGCGACAGCACTAAGGAAAGACTAAGGAATTAAAATTTAGGGAAAGGGAACCCAATAAAGGGAATTGTTGAAAGAGAAATTAAATCGCGATGGGGTACAAGAAATACAGGGAAGAATGAAAAAAAAAATTCAAGAAAAGGAGCCAGGTAGAGGGAGACGTAGAAGGGATTTTAAAAAGCAACTGAGTACAAGAAACATAGACAAGAATTAAAACATAGGGACAGGGAGATGGACGGAGGGCAAAGCAGACAGAATATTTTAACAGTGATCGGGTACAAGAAACACAGGAGTGTTAAAAAACCAGGGACTGGGAGGTGGATAGAAGGAAACATAGAAAGAAAATTTAAAAAGCGATGGGGACCAGGAGAGTGAAAGAAATTAAAAAATAGGCACAGGGTGTTGGAGAGAGGTAAACATAGAAAGATAACCTAAAATGCAACGGGGTACAAGGAACACAGGAAAGCATGAAAAAGTAGGACGAGGGAGCTGCCGAGAGGAAAACGGAGAACAAAAAATCGATAGGTGAAGTGGTACAGGGCAGAGTTGGCAGAAGAGTGACAAGTTTTGGGGAGGCAGACAGGCAGGTGGGCTGGCAGAGAGGGAGACAGAAGCAGGGACAGGCAGGGAGGCAGGCAGAGAGCCGGGGAAGGGCGGCAGAGGTGGGCCGGGACGCACACGAGGGAACATGTGACTCACCACAGCTCCTGGCACTGGCAGGAGACCTTCACCACCCCAAGGCTTTTCAGTCTGCCTCAGCAGCAGGCGCCTCGATGCTCCTCCGCCGTGAGGCTTCCCAGTGGCTCACGCATGCAGCCAGTGGAGGCACCGAGCTCCCAGCGCTGTGTGCTGGTGGTGCGTTCTGTCAGGGACGGCTCGGTGAGATCCTTCATTGCTGCAGGGACTGGCCACGCCTGGCCAGAGGCACCTGCCTGCGGGGCCCCCTCAGATTCCCTCCTCAGCCAGCTCCCCTTTGGCAGCTCCCTCAGGAAGGCATGCCCTGGTGGCAGCCCCCTTTACAGCTAGAGCCCCTTCACACAGCAGGGCCAGCCCCACCCTCAGCCTCACTGGCCACACCTGGGACTGCCCCAGCTCCAGGCCCAGCTGGAGCCCATTGGCAACAGGGGCCCCTGCCAAAGCCCCCAGCACATCCCCCCCTCCCTGCACCTGTCCACAGCCACGAGCTCTGCACCCAGAGGCTGCAAACACATCGAGGGGCACAGAGGAGGCAGGAAAAGCGTATTCATTAAAGCACATCATAGGGAATCCCGGCAGTGAGCTGGCTCCAAGGCTCAGCGCCCCAAGGCAGCAGGACAGAGGGAAACAAGGGAAGCAGAAAGCGGAAGGAAGGTAGGTAGAGAAGAGGTGTGGGACAGGGAGCCAGAAAATGGGATGCTGGGAACAAAAAAAGAGGGACAGGGAGCCGCACGAGGGTGGAGAGAGAGAGAAATGGAGGGCAACGAGGAGGAGGAGGATGGAGAGATGGAGCACGAGAACCAGAGGAACAGGGAGATGGAGCCATAAACAAGAGGGGGAGGGAGCAGGGGTGAGAGATGGAAGGGTCCGAGCAGGACGACAGGACAGCAGAGAGGGACAGAGAGGAGGAGACACCCACAGGCAGGAGACAGAGAGACGGAGGAGGGGGATTTTTCCACGGTAGGGAACTGGATAAGCCAAGGGATTAAGAGAGGAAAAAAATCAAAGAAGAGAGACAGTGATCAAAATAAACAGAGGCATACGAAGAAAATTTATTAAGTGAAGCGCAGGCTGCAGGACAGACAGGAAAGAATTAACAAATCAACACATTGGATACAATAAAATTAGATATCGAAAAAACTAAAAAGCCACCTCTATTAGGAAAGACAAGAAAAAACTAAAAAATAAAGAAAGGATGGCAAAGAGGGAGAGACACATACAAAGTACATTGAAAAAGCAACGGGGTACACAACATACTGAGAACTGCTGAAAAATACGGATAGGAAGCTTGACACAGAAAGACAATTATTTCAAAAGCAACTAGGTAGAGGACTAGCAGGAAACAATTGGGGAAAAAAAAAAAGACAGCAACCTAGATAAAAGTAGATAAAAGAAGCAAAACTTTCAAAGCCAAGGGACTAAGAGAGAAAAGCATTAAAAAAATAGCAATTGCAAACTAAACAAAGAGAGACCAAAATTGTGAAGAGCAACTGCACTAAGGAAAGACAAGAAACAATTAAAGAATAAAGACAGTGAATGGGATAAAGGTAGACAGACAATTTTAAAAGCAACAGGGTTTAGGGAAATAGAGAAAAGAATTAAAAATAGGGAAAGCAAACTAATGAAAGGCAAGCAACAGTTAAAACCGTAGACGGGATGAAAGTAGACTGAAAATCTTAAAAGCAATGGGGACTGAAGAAATGACGAAAAAATTTAAAAAAAGGGACGGTGAACTAAACCGGAGGTGTAGAAAGAAAATCTAAAAAGCAACGGCACTGAGGAAAGTGAAGAAATAATGAGAAATGAAGATAACGAAGGGAATAAAAGGAGGCCTAGAACTACCATTGAAAAAGCGAGGGGGATTAGGGAAATAAAGGGAAAAAATAAAAGATAGGGACAGTAAACTAAGAGAGATGTAGAAAAAAACTTTAAAAAGCAAGGGCACTAGGGAAAGAGAAGAAAAAATTAACAGAAAACGCAGCAAAATAAAGACAGCAAACATGATAAAAGTAGAAAATTTAAAAGCGATGGGCATTACGGAAATAAATGGAAAAAAATTTAAAAACAGGAACAGCAAACTGAAACAGATGTAGCAAGAAAATTTATAAAGGGCCAGCACAAAGGAAAGCTAAGTAACAATTAAAAAATAAAGATGGCAAACAGGATAAAATTAGACAGAAAATTGTAAAAGCAACAGGGATTAAGGAAAGAAGGGAAAAATTAAAACACAGCAACATTGAACTAAAATGGAGAAGTAGAAAGCAATTTTAAAAGCCTACAGCACAAAGGACAGACAAGACATAATTAAAAATAAAGACATCGAAGGGAAAAAAAGTAGGCATAGAAAACACATTTTAAAAGCGATGGGAATTAGGGGGGGGAAGGAAAAAAAAAAGGTAGGCATTAGGGAAATAAAGGAAAAAATTATGACATCGGAACAGCAAAGTGAAACAGAGATGCAGAAAGAAAATTTAAATAGCGACGGCACTAAGGAACGACAAGAAATCATTTTAAAAACCCAGCAAAGGGCATAAAAGCGGGCGTCGAAAGAACATTTAAAAAGTGGGGGGGATTTGGGAAAGGAAGAGAAAAATGAGGAAATAGGGACCGCGAACTAAAAGAGACGTAGAAAGAGAATTTAAAAGACGACTGCGCTAAGGAAAGACGAGAAATAATTAAAAGAAGAGACAGCGAACGGGATAGAAGTAGAAAATGTAAAAAGCAATGGGGATTAGGGAAAGAAACCAAAAGAATTTAAAAGCCGGGACAGCGAACTAAAAGAGATGTAGAAAGAAAATTTGAAAAGCCACGGCGCTAATAAAGACAAGAAATAACTAAAAAATAAAGACAGCGAACGGAATAAAAGCAGACGGAAAATTTTAGAAGCAAGTAAGATTAGGGAAATAAGGAAGAAATTGAAGCGTAGCAACATTGACCTAAAACAGATAGGTAGGGAAAAAAAATCTAAAAAGCGATGGCACTGAGGCAAACCAAGAAAAAATAACTGAAAAGACAGCAAACAGAGTAAAAGTAGACAGAAAAGTTAAAAAGCAACTAAGGGCACTAAGGAAAAACAAGAAAAAATACTTTAAGAATACAGAATGTGAATGAGATAGAAGTAGAAAATTTAAAAAGCCAAGAGATTAATAGAGGAAAGAACTGGACGAGAGGGAAAGTAAACTGAAACTCAGACATGGACAGAAAATCTAAAAGGCAACGGCACTAAGGAAAGACAAGAAATAATTAGAAAGAAAGATATCGAAGGGAAAAAAAGTAGACGTAGAAAACACATTTTAAAAGCGATGGGAATTGGGGGGGGAAAGGGGGAAAAAAACCAAACAGGGAGAGCAAACTAAAAGAGAGGTTGAGAGAAAAATTTAAAAGCAGCGGCACTAAGGAAAGAGAAGAAATCATTAAAGAATAAAGGCAGTGAACGGCATAAAAGTCAAACAGAAAGTGTTAAAAGCCGCGGGGATTAAAGAAATGAGGAAAAAATTTAAAAGTGGCGACGGCGAACTAAAACGGAGACGTCGAAAGAAAATCTAAAAAGCCATGGCACTAAGGAAAACCAAGGAAAAATAATTAAAAACTAAAGACAGCGAACGAGATAAACGTAGAAAATTTTCAAAGCAAGGGGGATGAAGGAAATAAGGAAAAACTTTAAAAAATAGCGACGGCAAACTACAACGAAGACGCAGAAAGAAGATCTAAAAAGCGATGGTACAGAAGGCAGAGAAGAAACAATGGAAAAAAAAGGCAGCAAAGGGAATAAAAGCAGGCATAGAAACAAGTTGTCAAAGGCGGTAGGCATTAGGGAAACGCGGTAGGCATTAGGGAAACGCGGTAGGCGTAAAGGGAAAAAAAATACGCTTGCTGGCAGGGCAGGGTGAGGAGCAGAGCAGCCCTTGACGCTGGGCAAGCACTGCTCAGCTGTAACTAACACATCCCTGTGCTATCAATGCTGTCTTCAGCACAACCCCAAAACGTAGCCCCGTACCAGCTACTGTGAAGAAAACTAACTCTATCCCATCCAAAACCAGCACACACAGAAATAAAATTTAACAAGTTGTGCTACAGGGAACACAGGAAAAAAAAAAATTAAAAAGGGGGACAGAAAACTAGATCAACAGAGGCGTAGAAAGAAAGTTTAAAAAGTGATGGGGTACCGGAGAGACAGGAACACAATGAAAAACAGGCACAGCAAACATAATAAATGTTGATATAGAAAGAAAATGCAATAAGCGATGGCGTTAAGACAGACAAGAAAAAAACCTTAAAAATAAGGATAGGGTAAAAAAAAAAATTAGAGACTCACACGGAAAGAAAAATTTTTTGAAGTGACGTGGAACACGACAGACAGGAATAAATTCAAACGTGTGGATAGGGAGCTTGATAAAAGTAGACATAGAATGGAAACTGAAAAAGCAACGGGGTTCCGGACAGACAGGAAAAAAATTAAAAATAAGAAGACAGTGAATTGGTTAAAGTAGGCACAGAAAGAAAATTTTAAAAGCCACTGGGTAAAGGACAACCAGGGGAAAAAAAAAAATTGAAACCAAAAATTGGGTCAAAGTTGACATGGCAAGAAAGTTTCAAAAGCAAAGGCAATAAAGAAAGACCAGAAAAAAAACTGTAAAATAGGGGTAGGGTGATGAGAGGGAGACACAGAAAGAAAATTATAAAAGCAAAGGCATTAAGGAAAGACAAGAACAAGTTACAAAATAGAAAAGGGAGGAATACACAGAGAGACATAGAAAACTTCAAAAGCAATGGGGTACACGACAGACAGGAAACAAATAAAAAAGACAGACAGTGAATTGGTTAAAGTAGACATGGAAAGAAAATTTCAAAAGCGACGAGGTACAGGATAAACAGGACGACATAAAAAATAGGGAGAG
This sequence comes from Gavia stellata, assembly GCF_030936135.1. Taxonomy (NCBI): domain Eukaryota; kingdom Metazoa; phylum Chordata; class Aves; order Gaviiformes; family Gaviidae; genus Gavia; species Gavia stellata. The sequence continues at coordinate 122,234 of NW_026776257.1, read as the reverse complement.
CAAAGTGGATAAACTTTGACATAGAAAGAAAACTTAGAATGCGACGGCTTTAAGGAAAGACAAGAATAAATAGAAAATAAGAACACGGGGAAAAAAAGAGACATGCATAAAAGTAAATTTGAAAAGCAACGGGATACATGACACAGGAAAGGATTAAAAAATATGGATGGGGAGCTTGACAAAAGTAGACATAGAAAGAAAACTGAAGCAGCAACAGAGTACAGGACAGACAGGAGAGCATTAGAAAATAAAGATGGTGGTCTGGACAAAAGTGGCCACAGAAACAAGACTTAAAATTGACAGGGTATAGTATAGATGGCAAAAAATTAAAAGAGAAGGACAGGAAACTAAATAAATGGAGACCTAGAAAGAAAATATTTAAAGCAACCGGGTACGGGACCAAGAGGGAGGAATTAAAAAATAGGGACAGGGAATCAGATAGAGGGAGGCAGAAAGAAATTTTAAAAAAGTGACGGGCTACAAGAAACACAGGAAATATAAGAACAGGGGGCAGAAGAGAAGGAAGTGTTGAAAGAAGATTTTAAAAGTGACAGGGTATATGGAAAAATGGGAGGAACTAAAATTTAGGGAAAGGGAACCCGATAAAGGCAATTGTTGAAAGAGAAATTAATGGAGGCACCAGAGGATGATAAGAGCACTCTGAGGCACTAACAAACCCGAGGAAGGGTTTCTGAGGGAACGAGAGAGGATCAAAGTCCGTGACGGAGCTAAAACAGGGCTGCAGTACACAAAGGTGGTCTCGGGAGGCATGGTGACTGGGAGTGTTACCGTAAGTCGGCAAGATACGAACTTTCTAAGACTCAATTTGAAGTGTAGAAAGCAGGCGCTTCTTTATTGCAGCACTGGACGCACAGGGGATCGCTCCACCTAGCGCGCGTGCTTACTTTCTCCACTGTAGTAATTATACACAATCAAAATAGACATATTCACCGTATTTCCAAGAAATGATTATCATATTCATATGATTTCCAGAAACTCATTAATATACGTAAATACTCGGGACACATGCGCCTTCAGGTACACAGGTGGTCGTCTGAGGTCCTCTGGTGGTCGTCCATAGTCTTCCTCATGGTGTCCGCTAGTTGAATCCGATCTTTGCGCATGCTCAGCTCAGTTGCAAAGGCCCATTCTTGGAATCTTGTAAAGTTTTTCTCAGTTTACTGACCAGGCCTACAACCTACCACCCTCTTGACAAGCGAATCCTGCTCCTTCACAATGCCACATTGTTCAACAGTTAGTTTATAATTAAATCAGATATATAAATCATACCTAGTTACCGTTACACAAAATACATGGTTTTATTTTCCTTAATTGCTCTCTTATACAATTCTATCAATATCTACACTTAAATGAATCATTTATCATGTCTATTAATATCTACTGATTGGCATCCTTGATTCTTTAATCAAGATGGGAAGGGTGAAAGGATTTCCAAGCAGCATCACTGGTGCATAACAGGTTCCTATAATTACAGAACTCAACAAAACTTTCTCTATTCAAGTCTTCATTGTTTCATCCTTGACCCGAAACAGAGACTACTTGGTAAGGGTCCTATGGTTGCAAGTTTCAGAACAAACAACATTCTAACATTCTACTTCTATCATAACTAAATTTAGGGATTTTACAACAGGAGCAGAGAGGTCATGAAAGGCTCGGAGACATAAGAGAGATTAAAAGGGAGGCAGAGTGCTACCACAATGCTGTGGAGCACAAGGAAGGTCTCGGGAGGCATCCTAGATGGCAGAGAGAAGAAAAAGAATGCTCTCTTTTGAGAGCAGAGTTCTTAGGAGAGGTGCGATTGCAACAGAACGGGTCCAAAGGGGGCTTAGAGAGCTAAAAGTGTGCTGCAGAGAACATCAGGAGGCATCGTGACAGTAGCAGAGGGGTTCTGAGAGGGACAGACAAAAGAAGGCTTGAGGACATGATGAAGAAGTCCAGAGGGGATGTGAACAGACCACAGATATCCTCAGGGGACCAGGGACTGAACAGAGGTATCCTAGCAAGCACAGAAGACAACATGACTGTTCCGGAGATGAAATCGACGGCATCGGGAAAGGTTCCCAGGGAGCGAGAAGGGCACCAAGTGTGCTACAGAGCCAAAAGAGAGCTGTGGGGCACGAGGCTGTGCTCGGGAGACACGATGACGGCAGGAGAAGGGTGCCGAGAGTGAAAGAGAAAGTGACTCTGGGACCCAATGCCAAACTCGGGAAGGTGTCCCAGCAACGTACAGATGTGCTCAGGGGATGAGCGACGGAATGGAGACAACCTAGATGGCGTTGAATAAGGTAAAAGAGCCGTGGGGCACAGAGACAGCCTGAGGAAGGGTTCTGTCTGAATAGGAGAGATACAAAGAGGGCTGCAGAGCTCCAGGGGTGCCGTGGGGCACGAGGACAGTCTCGGGAGGCGTCGCGACAGGAACGAGAGGGCTGGGGGCGCGGCTGAGCACGGACAGAGAGACAAGCGAAGGATTGCTGACACAATGAGGTACTCCAGAGGGGATGTGAACAGAGTACAGACGTACTCAGGGGACCAAACGGAGGCATCAGACATGGCAGAGGGGAAGGTGAGAAAGTGCTCTGGGACAAAATGAAAGCCTGAGGAGGAGTTGTCTCTGGATAAGAAAGACACAACGCCTGCTGCAGAACTGAAGGATGGCCATGGAGTGCAAGGACGCTCACAGGAAGCATTGTGACAGAGACAGAGGGGTGCTGAGGTGGCCAGAGAGAAGGCTCGAGGGCACAAAGGGACTCGGGAGGGGATTTGAACAGAGTACAGATGTTGTGAGGGAGACACTGACCCATTGGAGGCCGTCGAGATGGAGGAGAGGACAGAAACACTACTCTGAGGAAGAAGGATAACCTGAGATGTTCTAACAAACCAAGGGGGTACGAATTACACTCCAGAAATAAAAGCGTGACGAGGAGACCGTCTAAAGCCTCGGGATGAACTGAGAGAAGAGAAGAGAAGAGAAGAGAAAAAAAATAAGACACAAAGAAAATTTAAAAGGCGACAAGGTATGTGACAAACAAAAAAGAATGAAAAGCCAGGGATGTACAGTTTGTTAAAGGTAGACATAGAAAGAAAATTTTAAAAGCAAAATGGGACAAGGCAGAGGAGAAAAAAATGTAAAAATAGGGACAGAAAGCTAGATAAAAGTAGGCATAGAAAAAAAATTGAAAAATGAAGGCATTAAAGGAGGAAAAAGTTAAAAAATAGGGACAACAAACTAAATAAACAGCGACATAGAAAGAAAATCGAAAAATTGAGAGAGTACCCAAAAGACAAGAGAGAATTTAAAAATAGGGACAGGAACTGTATGAAAGCAAACGTAGAAAAAAATTTAAAAAGCAAAAAGGTTGAGGAAATAAAGGAAAAGACTAAATCATGGTGACATATAGACACAGAGAGAAAATACAAAAAGCGAGGGCACGAAGGAAAGACAAGAAATGATTAAAAAACAGGTAGACAAAAAAAAGACTGCGAATGGGATGAAAGTAGACAGCGTATTTTAAAAGCAACGGTGATTAAGGAAATAAGGAAAAAGATTTAAAAATAGCGACGGCAAACTACAACAGAGGCCTAGAAAGAAAACCTATACAGCGATGGCACATGAGAAAGAGAAGAAATAGTAAAAAAAGACAGCAAAGGGAATAAAAGCAGGCCTAGAAACAACTTGTCAAACGCGGTAGGCATTAGGGAAATAAAGGAAAATATTACAAAATCGGAACAGCACACTAAAACAGACGTAGAAAGAAAATTTAAAAAGCGACAGCACTAAGGAAAGACTAAGGAATTAAAATTTAGGGAAAGGGAACCCAATAAAGGGAATTGTTGAAAGAGAAATTAAATCGCGATGGGGTACAAGAAATACAGGGAAGAATGAAAAAAAAAATTCAAGAAAAGGAGCCAGGTAGAGGGAGACGTAGAAGGGATTTTAAAAAGCAACTGAGTACAAGAAACATAGACAAGAATTAAAACATAGGGACAGGGAGATGGACGGAGGGCAAAGCAGACAGAATATTTTAACAGTGATCGGGTACAAGAAACACAGGAGTGTTAAAAAACCAGGGACTGGGAGGTGGATAGAAGGAAACATAGAAAGAAAATTTAAAAAGCGATGGGGACCAGGAGAGTGAAAGAAATTAAAAAATAGGCACAGGGTGTTGGAGAGAGGTAAACATAGAAAGATAACCTAAAATGCAACGGGGTACAAGGAACACAGGAAAGCATGAAAAAGTAGGACGAGGGAGCTGCCGAGAGGAAAACGGAGAACAAAAAATCGATAGGTGAAGTGGTACAGGGCAGAGTTGGCAGAAGAGTGACAAGTTTTGGGGAGGCAGACAGGCAGGTGGGCTGGCAGAGAGGGAGACAGAAGCAGGGACAGGCAGGGAGGCAGGCAGAGAGCCGGGGAAGGGCGGCAGAGGTGGGCCGGGACGCACACGAGGGAACATGTGACTCACCACAGCTCCTGGCACTGGCAGGAGACCTTCACCACCCCAAGGCTTTTCAGTCTGCCTCAGCAGCAGGCGCCTCGATGCTCCTCCGCCGTGAGGCTTCCCAGTGGCTCACGCATGCAGCCAGTGGAGGCACCGAGCTCCCAGCGCTGTGTGCTGGTGGTGCGTTCTGTCAGGGACGGCTCGGTGAGATCCTTCATTGCTGCAGGGACTGGCCACGCCTGGCCAGAGGCACCTGCCTGCGGGGCCCCCTCAGATTCCCTCCTCAGCCAGCTCCCCTTTGGCAGCTCCCTCAGGAAGGCATGCCCTGGTGGCAGCCCCCTTTACAGCTAGAGCCCCTTCACACAGCAGGGCCAGCCCCACCCTCAGCCTCACTGGCCACACCTGGGACTGCCCCAGCTCCAGGCCCAGCTGGAGCCCATTGGCAACAGGGGCCCCTGCCAAAGCCCCCAGCACATCCCCCCCTCCCTGCACCTGTCCACAGCCACGAGCTCTGCACCCAGGGGCTGCAAACACATCGAGGGGCACAGAGGAGGCAGGAAAATCGTATTCATTAAAGCACATCATAGGGAATCCCGGCAGTGAGCTGGCTCCAAGGCTCAGCGCCCCAAGGCAGCAGGACAGAGGGAAACAAGGGAAGCAGAAAGCGGAAGGAAGGTAGGTAGAGAAGAGGTGTGGGACAGGGAGCCAGAAAATGGGATGCTGGGAACAAAAAAAGAGGGACAGGGAGCCGCACGAGGGTGGAGAGAGAGAGAAATGGAGGGCAACGAGGAGGAGGAGGATGGAGAGATGGAGCACGAGAACCAGAGGAACAGGGAGATGGAGCCATAAACAAGAGGGGGAGGGAGCAGGGGTGAGAGATGGAAGGGTCCGAGCAGGACGACAGGACAGCAGAGAGGGACAGAGAGGAGGAGACACCCACAGGCAGGAGACAGAGAGACGGAGGAGGGGGATTTTTCCACGGTAGGGAACTGGATAAGCCAAGGGATTAAGAGAGGAAAAAAATCAAAGAAGAGAGACAGTGATCAAAATAAACAGAGGCATATTAAGTGAAGCGCAGGCTGCAGGACAGACAGGAAAGAATTAACAAATCAACACATTGGATACAATAAAATTAGATATCGAAAAAACTAAAAAGCCACCTCTATTAGGAAAGACAAGAAAAAACTAAAAAATAAAGAAAGGATGGCAAAGAGGGAGAGACACATACAAAGTACATTGAAAAAGCAACGGGGTACACAACATACTGAGAACTGCTGAAAAATACGGATAGGAAGCTTGACACAGAAAGACAATTATTTCAAAAGCAACTAGGTAGAGGACTAGCAGGAAACAATTGGGGAAAAAAAAAAAAGACAGCAACCTAGATAAAAGTAGATAAAAGAAGCAAAACTTTCAAAGCCAAGGGACTAAGAGAGAAAAGCATTAAAAAAATAGCAATTGCAAACTAAACAAAGAGAGACCAAAATTGTGAAGAGCAACTGCACTAAGGAAAGACAAGAAACAATTAAAGAATAAAGACAGTGAATGGGATAAAGGTAGACAGACAATTTTAAAAGCAACAGGGTTTAGGGAAATAGAGAAAAGAATTAAAAATAGGGAAAGCAAACTAATGAAAGGCAAGCAACAGTTAAAACCGTAGACGGGATGAAAGTAGACTGAAAATCTTAAAAGCAATGGGGACTGAAGAAATGACGAAAAAATTTAAAAAAAGGGACGGTGAACTAAACCGGAGGTGTAGAAAGAAAATCTAAAAAGCAACGGCACTGAGGAAAGTGAAGAAATAATGAGAAATGAAGATAACGAAGGGAATAAAAGGAGGCCTAGAACTACCATTGAAAAAGCGAGGGGGATTAGGGAAATAAAGGGAAAAAATAAAAGATAGGGACAGTAAACTAAGAGAGATGTAGAAAAAAACTTTAAAAAGCAAGGGCACTAGGGAAAGAGAAGAAAAAATTAACAGAAAACGCAGCAAAATAAAGACAGCAAACATGATAAAAGTAGAAAATTTAAAAGCGATGGGCATTACGGAAATAAATGGAAAAAAATTTAAAAACAGGAACAGCAAACTGAAACAGATGTAGCAAGAAAATTTATAAAGGGCCAGCACAAAGGAAAGCTAAGTAACAATTAAAAAATAAAGATGGCAAACAGGATAAAATTAGACAGAAAATTGTAAAAGCAACAGGGATTAAGGAAAGAAGGGAAAAATTAAAACACAGCAACATTGAACTAAAATGGAGAAGTAGAAAGCAATTTTAAAAGCCTACAGCACAAAGGACAGACAAGACATAATTAAAAATAAAGACATCGAAGGGAAAAAAAGTAGGCATAGAAAACACATTTTAAAAGCGATGGGAATTAGGGGGGGGAAGGAAAAAAAAAAGGTAGGCATTAGGGAAATAAAGGAAAAAATTATGACATCGGAACAGCAAAGTGAAACAGAGATGCAGAAAGAAAATTTAAATAGCGACGGCACTAAGGAACGACAAGAAATCATTTTAAAAACCCAGCAAAGGGCATAAAAGCGGGCGTCGAAAGAACATTTAAAAAGTGGGGGGGATTTGGGAAAGGAAGAGAAAAATGAGGAAATAGGGACCGCGAACTAAAAGAGACGTAGAAAGAGAATTTAAAAGACGACTGCGCTAAGGAAAGACGAGAAATAATTAAAAGAAGAGACAGCGAACGGGATAGAAGTAGAAAATGTAAAAAGCAATGGGGATTAGGGAAAGAAACCAAAAGAATTTAAAAGCCGGGACAGCGAACTAAAAGAGATGTAGAAAGAAAATTTGAAAAGCCACGGCGCTAATAAAGACAAGAAATAACTAAAAAATAAAGACAGCGAACGGAATAAAAGCAGACGGAAAATTTTAGAAGCAAGTAAGATTAGGGAAATAAGGAAGAAATTGAAGCGTAGCAACATTGACCTAAAACAGATAGGTAGGGAAAAAAAATCTAAAAAGCGATGGCACTGAGGCAAACCAAGAAAAAATAACTGAAAAGACAGCAAACAGAGTAAAAGTAGACAGAAAAGTTAAAAAGCAACTAAGGGCACTAAGGAAAAACAAGAAAAAATACTTTAAGAATACAGAATGTGAATGAGATAGAAGTAGAAAATTTAAAAAGCCAAGAGATTAATAGAGGAAAGAACTGGACGAGAGGGAAAGTAAACTGAAACTCAGACATGGACAGAAAATCTAAAAGGCAACGGCACTAAGGAAAGACAAGAAATAATTAGAAAGAAAGATATCAAAGGGAAAAAAAGTAGACGTAGAAAACACATTTTAAAAGCGATGGGAATTGGGGGGGGGAAAGGGGGAAAAAAACCAAACAGGGAGAGCAAACTAAAAGAGAGGTTGAGAGAAAAATTTAAAAGCAGCGGCACTAAGGAAAGAGAAGAAATCATTAAAGAATAAAGGCAGTGAACGGCATAAAAGTCAAACAGAAAGTGTTAAAAGCCGCGGGGATTAAAGAAATGAGGAAAAAATTTAAAAGTGGCGACGGCGAACTAAAACGGAGACGTCGAAAGAAAATCTAAAAAGCCATGGCACTAAGGAAAACCAAGGAAAAATAATTAAAAACTAAAGACAGCGAACGAGATAAACGTAGAAAATTTTCAAAGCAAGGGGGATGAAGGAAATAAGGAAAAACTTTAAAAAATAGCGACGGCAAACTACAACGAAGACGCAGAAAGAAGATCTAAAAAGCGATGGTACAGAAGGCAGAGAAGAAACAATGGAAAAAAAAGGCAGCAAAGGGAATAAAAGTAGGCACAGAAAGAACATTTCAAGAGCAGACAGAAACAGAAAATTCAAAAAGCGAGGGCACGAAGGAAAGACAAGAAATAATGAAAAAAGAAAGGCAGACAAAAAAAAGACTGCAAACGGGATGGAAGTAGACAGCAAATTTTAAAAGCAACGGTGATTAAGGAAATAGGGAAAAAGATTTAAAAATAGCAACGGCAAACTACAACAGAGACCTAGAAAGAAAACCTATACAGCGACTGCACATAAGAAAGAGAAAAAATAGAAAAAAGGACAGCAAAGGGAATAAAAGCAGGCATAGAAACAAGTTGTCAAAGGCGGTAGGCATTAGGGAAACGCGGTAGGCATTAGGGAAACGCGGTAGGCGTAAAGGGAAAAAAAATACGCTTGCTGGCAGGGCAGGGTGAGGAGCAGAGCAGCCCTTGACGCTGGGCAAGCACTGCTCAGCTGTAACTAACACATCCCTGTGCTATCAATGCTGTCTTCAGCACAACCCCAAAACGTAGCCCCGTACCAGCTACTGTGAAGAAAACTAACTCTATCCCATCCAAAACCAGCACACACAGAAATAAAATTTAACAAGTTGTGCTACAGGGAACACAGGAAAAAAAAAAATTAAAAAGGGGGACAGAAAACTAGATCAACAGAGGCGTAGAAAGAAAGTTTAAAAAGTGATGGGGTACCGGAGAGACAGGAACACAATGAAAAACAGGCACAGCAAACATAATAAATGTTGATATAGAAAGAAAATGCAATAAGCGATGGCGTTAAGACAGACAAGAAAAAAACCTTAAAAATAAGGATAGGGTAAAAAAAAAAATTAGAGACTCACACGGAAAGAAAAATTTTTTGAAGTGACGTGGAACACGACAGACAGGAATAAATTCAAACGTGTGGATAGGGAGCTTGATAAAAGTAGACATAGAATGGAAACTGAAAAAGCAACGGGGTTCCGGACAGACAGGAAAAAAATTAAAAATAAAAAGACAGTGAATTGGTTAAAGTAGGCACAGAAAGAAAATTTTAAAAGCCACTGGGTAAAGGACAACCAGGGGGAAAAAAAAAATTGAAACAAAAAATTGGGTCAAAGTTGACATGGCAAGAAAGTTTCAAAAGCAAAGGCAATAAAGAAAGACCAGAAAAAAACCTGTAAAATAGGGGTAGGGTGATGAGAGGGAGACACAGAAAGAAAATTATAAAAGCAAAGGCATTAAGGAAAGACAAGAACAAGTTACAAAATAGAAAAGGGAGAAATACACAGAGAGACATAGAAAACTTCAAAAGCAATGGGGTACACGACAGACAGGAAACAAATAAAAAAGACAGACAGTGAATTGGTTAAAGTAGACATGGAAAGAAAATTTCAAAAGCGACGAGGTACAGGATAAACAGGACGACATAAAAAATAGGGAGAGCAAAGTGGATAAACTTTGACATAGAAAGAAAACTTAGAATGCGACGGCTTTAAGGAAAGACAAGAATAAATAGAAAATAAGAACACGGGGAAAAAAAGAGACATGCATAAAAGTAAATTTGAAAAGCAACGGGATACATGACACAGGAAAGGATTAAAAAATATGGATGGGGAGCTTGACAAAAGTAGACATAGAAAGAAAACTGAAGCAGCAACAGAGTACAGGACAGACAGGAGAGCATTAGAAAATAAAGATGGTGGTCTGGACAAAAGTGGCCACAGAAACAAGACTTAAAATTGACAGGGTATAGTATAGATGGCAAAAAATTAAAAGAGAAGGACAGGAAACTAAATAAATGGAGACCTAGAAAGAAAATATTTAAAGCAACCGGGTACGGGACCAAGAGGGAGGAATTAAAAAATAGGGACAGGGAATCAGATAGAGGGAGGCAGAAAGAAATTTTAAAAAAGTGACGGGCTACAAGAAACACAGGAAATATAAGAACAGGGGGCAGAAGAGAAGGAAGTGTTGAAAGAAGATTTTAAAAGTGACAGGGTATATGGAAAAATGGGAGGAACTAAAATTTAGGGAAAGGGAACCCGATAAAGGCAATTGTTGAAAGAGAAATTAATGGAGGCACCAGAGGATGATAAGAGCACTCTGAGGCACTAACAAACCCGAGGAAGGGTTTCTGAGGGAACGAGAGAGGATCAAAGTCCGTGACGGAGCTAAAACAGGGCTGCAGTACACAAAGGTGGTCTCGGGAGGCATGGTGACTGGGAGTGTTACCGTAAGTCGGCAAGATACGAACTTTCTAAGACTCAATTTGAAGTGTAGAAAGCAGGCGCTTCTTTATTGCAGCACTGGACGCACAGGGGATCGCTCCACCTAGCGCGCGTGCTTACTTTCTCCACTGTAGTAATTATACACAATCAAAATAGACATATTCACCGTATTTCCAAGAAATGATTATCATATTCATATGATTTCCAGAAACTCATTAATATACGTAAATACTCGGGACACATGCGCCTTCAGGTACACAGGTGGTCGTCTGAGGTCCTCTGGTGGTCGTCCATAGTCTTCCTCATGGTGTCCGCTAGTTGAATCCGATCTTTGCGCATGCTCAGCTCAGTTGCAAAGGCCCATTCTTGGAATCTTGTAAAGTTTTTCTCAGTTTACTGACCAGGCCTACAACCTACCACCCTCTTGACAAGCGAATCCTGCTCCTTCACAATGCCACATTGTTCAACAGTTAGTTTATAATTAAATCAGATATATAAATCATACCTAGTTACCGTTACACAAAATACATGGTTTTATTTTCCTTAATTGCTCTCTTATACAATTCTATCAATATCTACACTTAAATGAATCATTTATCATGTCTATTAATATCTACTGATTGGCATCCTTGATTCTTTAATCAAGATGGGAAGGGTGAAAGGATTTCCAAGCAGCATCACTGGTGCATAACAGGTTCCTATAATTACAGAACTCAACAAAACTTTCTCTATTCAAGTCTTCATTGTTTCATCCTTGACCCGAAACAGAGACTACTTGGTAAGGGTCCTATGGTTGCAAGTTTCAGAACAAACAACATTCTAACATTCTACTTCTATCATAACTAAATTTAGGGATTTTACAACAGGAGCAGAGAGGTCATGAAAGGCTCGGAGACATAAGAGAGATTAAAAGGGAGGCAGAGTGCTACCACAATGCTGTGGAGCACAAGGAAGGTCTCGGGAGGCATCCTAGATGGCAGAGAGAAGAAAAAGAATGCTCTCTTTTGAGAGCAGAGTTCTTAGGAGAGGTGCGATTGCAACAGAACGGGTCCAAAGGGGGCTTAGAGAGCTAAAAGTGTGCTGCAGAGAACATCAGGAGGCATCGTGACAGTAGCAGAGGGGTTCTGAGAGGGACAGACAAAAGAAGGCTTGAGGACATGATGAAGAAGTCCAGAGGGGATGTGAACAGACCACAGATATCCTCAGGGGACCAGGGACTGAACAGAGGTATCCTAGCAAGCACAGAAGACAACATGACTGTTCCGGAGATGAAATCGACGGCATCGGGAAAGGTTCCCAGGGAGCGAGAAGGGCACCAAGTGTGCTACAGAGCCAAAAGAGAGCTGTGGGGCACGAGGCTGTGCTCGGGAGACACGATGACGGCAGGAGAAGGGTGCCGAGAGTGAAAGAGAAAGTGACTCTGGGACCCAATGCCAAACTCGGGAAGGTGTCCCAGCAACGTACAGATGTGCTCAGGGGATGAGCGACGGAATGGAGACAACCTAGATGGCGTTGAATAAGGTAAAAGAGCCGTGGGGCACAGAGACAGCCTGAGGAAGGGTTCTGTCTGAATAGGAGAGATACAAAGAGGGCTGCAGAGCTCCAGGGGTGCCGTGGGGCACGAGGACAGTCTCGGGAGGCGTCGCGACAGGAACGAGAGGGCTGGGGGCGCGGCTGAGCACGGACAGAGAGACAAGCGAAGGATTGCTGACACAATGAGGTACTCCAGAGGGGATGTGAACAGAGTACAGACGTACTCAGGGGACCAAACGGAGGCATCAGACATGGCAGAGGGGAAGGTGAGAAAGTGCTCTGGGACAAAATGAAAGCCTGAGGAGGAGTTGTCTCTGGATAAGAAAGACACAACGCCTGCTGCAGAACTGAAGGATGGCCATGGAGTGCAAGGACGCTCACAGGAAGCATTGTGACAGAGACAGAGGGGTGCTGAGGTGGCCAGAGAGAAGGCTCGAGGGCACAAAGGGACTCGGGAGGGGATTTGAACAGAGTACAGATGTTGTGAGGGAGACACTGACCCATTGGAGGCCGTCGAGATGGAGGAGAGGACAGAAACACTACTCTGAGGAAGAAGGATAACCTGAGATGTTCTAACAAACCAAGGGGGTACGAATTACACTCCAGAAATAAAAGCGTGACGAGGAGACCGTCTAAAGCCTCGGGATGAACTGAGAGAAGAGAAGAGAAGAGAAAAAAAATAAGACACAAAGAAAATTTAAAAGGCGACAAGGTATGTGACAAACAAAAAAGAATGAAAAGCCAGGGATGTACAGTTTGTTAAAGGTAGACATAGAAAGAAAATTTTAAAAGCAAAATGGGACAAGGCAGAGGAGAAAAAAATGTAAAAATAGGGACAGAAAGCTAGATAAAAGTAGGCATAGAAAAAAAATTGAAAAATGAAGGCATTAAAGGAGGAAAAAGTTAAAAAATAGGGACAACAAACTAAATAAACAGCGACATAGAAAGAAAATCGAAAAATTGAGAGAGTACCCAAAAGACAAGAGAGAATTTAAAAATAGGGACAGGAACTGTATGAAAGCAAACGTAGAAAAAAATTTAAAAAGCAAAAAGGTTGAGGAAATAAAGGAAAAGACTAAATCATGGTGACATATAGACACAGAGAGAAAATACAAAAAGCGAGGGCACGAAGGAAAGACAAGAAATGATTAAAAAACAGGTAGACAAAAAAAAGACTGCGAATGGGATGAAAGTAGACAGCGTATTTTAAAAGCAACGGTGATTAAGGAAATAAGGAAAAAGATTTAAAAATAGCGACGGCAAACTACAACAGAGGCCTAGAAAGAAAACCTATACAGCGATGGCACATGAGAAAGAGAAGAAATAGTAAAAAAAGACAGCAAAGGGAATAAAAGCAGGCCTAGAAACAACTTGTCAAACGCGGTAGGCATTAGGGAAATAAAGGAAAATATTACAAAATCGGAACAGCACACTAAAACAGACGTAGAAAGAAAATTTAAAAAGCGACAGCACTAAGGAAAGACTAAGGAATTAAAATTTAGGGAAAGGGAACCCAATAAAGGGAATTGTTGAAAGAGAAATTAAATCGCGATGGGGTACAAGAAATACAGGGAAGAATGAAAAAAAAAATTCAAGAAAAGGAGCCAGGTAGAGGGAGACGTAGAAGGGATTTTAAAAAGCAACTGAGTACAAGAAACATAGACAAGAATTAAAACATAGGGACAGGGAGATGGACGGAGGGCAAAGCAGACAGAATATTTTAACAGTGATCGGGTACAAGAAACACAGGAGTGTTAAAAAACCAGGGACTGGGAGGTGGATAGAAGGAAACATAGAAAGAAAATTTAAAAAGCGATGGGGACCAGGAGAGTGAAAGAAATTAAAAAATAGGCACAGGGTGTTGGAGAGAGGTAAACATAGAAAGATAACCTAAAATGCAACGGGGTACAAGGAACACAGGAAAGCATGAAAAAGTAGGACGAGGGAGCTGCCGAGAGGAAAACGGAGAACAAAAAATCGATAGGTGAAGTGGTACAGGGCAGAGTTGGCAGAAGAGTGACAAGTTTTGGGGAGGCAGACAGGCAGGTGGGCTGGCAGAGAGGGAGACAGAAGCAGGGACAGGCAGGGAGGCAGGCAGAGAGCCGGGGAAGGGCGGCAGAGGTGGGCCGGGACGCACACGAGGGAACATGTGACTCACCACAGCTCCTGGCACTGGCAGGAGACCTTCACCACCCCAAGGCTTTTCAGTCTGCCTCAGCAGCAGGCGCCTCGATGCTCCTCCGCCGTGAGGCTTCCCAGTGGCTCACGCATGCAGCCAGTGGAGGCACCGAGCTCCCAGCGCTGTGTGCTGGTGGTGCGTTCTGTCAGGGACGGCTCGGTGAGATCCTTCATTGCTGCAGGGACTGGCCACGCCTGGCCAGAGGCACCTGCCTGCGGGGCCCCCTCAGATTCCCTCCTCAGCCAGCTCCCCTTTGGCAGCTCCCTCAGGAAGGCATGCCCTGGTGGCAGCCCCCTTTACAGCTAGAGCCCCTTCACACAGCAGGGCCAGCCCCACCCTCAGCCTCACTGGCCACACCTGGGACTGCCCCAGCTCCAGGCCCAGCTGGAGCCCATTGGCAACAGGGGCCCCTGCCAAAGCCCCCAGCACATCCCCCCCTCCCTGCACCTGTCCACAGCCACGAGCTCTGCACCCAGGGGCTGCAAACACATCGAGGGGCACAGAGGAGGCAGGAAAAGCGTATTCATTAAAGCACATCATAGGGAATCCCGGCAGTGAGCTGGCTCCAAGGCTCAGCGCCCCAAGGCAGCAGGACAGAGGGAAACAAGGGAAGCAGAAAGCGGAAGGAAGGTAGGTAGAGAAGAGGTGTGGGACAGGGAGCCAGAAAATGGGATGCTGGGAACAAAAAAAGAGGGACAGGGAGCCGCACGAGGGTGGAGAGAGAGAGAAATGGAGGGCAACGAGGAGGAGGAGGATGGAGAGATGGAGCACGAGAACCAGAGGAACAGGGAGATGGAGCCATAAACAAGAGGGGGAGGGAGCAGGGGTGAGAGATGGAAGGGTCCGAGCAGGACGACAGGACAGCAGAGAGGGACAGAGAGGAGGAGACACCCACAGGCAGGAGACAGAGAGACGGAGGAGGGGGATTTTTCCACGGTAGGGAACTGGATAAGCCAAGGGATTAAGAGAGGAAAAAAATC
The DNA here is from genome assembly GCF_030936135.1 of Gavia stellata. Classification (NCBI taxonomy): domain Eukaryota; kingdom Metazoa; phylum Chordata; class Aves; order Gaviiformes; family Gaviidae; genus Gavia; species Gavia stellata. The sequence continues at coordinate 107,103 of NW_026776257.1, read as the reverse complement.
AAAGAAGAGAGACAGTGATCAAAATAAACAGAGGCATACGAAGAAAATTTATTAAGTGAAGCGCAGGCTGCAGGACAGACAGGAAAGAATTAACAAATCAACACATTGGATACAATAAAATTAGATATCGAAAAAACTAAAAAGCCACCTCTATTAGGAAAGACAAGAAAAAACTAAAAAATAAAGAAAGGATGGCAAAGAGGGAGAGACACATACAAAGTACATTGAAAAAGCAACGGGGTACACAACATACTGAGAACTGCTGAAAAATACGGATAGGAAGCTTGACACAGAAAGACAATTATTTCAAAAGCAACTAGGTAGAGGACTAGCAGGAAACAATTGGGGAAAAAAAAAAAGACAGCAACCTAGATAAAAGTAGATAAAAGAAGCAAAACTTTCAAAGCCAAGGGACTAAGAGAGAAAAGCATTAAAAAAATAGCAATTGCAAACTAAACAAAGAGAGACCAAAATTGTGAAGAGCAACTGCACTAAGGAAAGACAAGAAACAATTAAAGAATAAAGACAGTGAATGGGATAAAGGTAGACAGACAATTTTAAAAGCAACAGGGTTTAGGGAAATAGAGAAAATAATTAAAAATAGGGAAAGCAAACTAATGAAAGGCAAGCAACAGTTAAAACCGTAGACGGGATGAAAGTAGACTGAAAATCTTAAAAGCAATGGGGACTGAAGAAATGACGAAAAAATTTAAAAAAAGGGACGGTGAACTAAACCGGAGGTGTAGAAAGAAAATCTAAAAAGCAACGGCACTGAGGAAAGTGAAGAAATAATGAGAAATGAAGATAACGAAGGGAATAAAAGGAGGCCTAGAACTACCATTGAAAAAGCGAGGGGGATTAGGGAAATAAAGGGAAAAAATAAAAGATAGGGACAGTAAACTAAGAGAGATGTAGAAAAAAACTTTAAAAAGCAAGGGCACTAGGGAAAGAGAAGAAAAAATTAACAGAAAACGCAGCAAAATAAAGACAGCAAACATGATAAAAGTAGAAAATTTAAAAGCGATGGGCATTACGGAAATAAATGGAAAAAAATTTAAAAACAGGAACAGCAAACTGAAACAGATGTAGCAAGAAAATTTATAAAGGGCCAGCACAAAGGAAAGCTAAGTAACAATTAAAAAATAAAGATGGCAAACAGGATAAAATTAGACAGAAAATTGTAAAAGCAACAGGGATTAAGGAAAGAAGGGAAAAATTAAAACACAGCAACATTGAACTAAAATGGAGAAGTAGAAAGCAATTTTAAAAGCCTACAGCACAAAGGACAGACAAGACATAATTAAAAATAAAGACATCGAAGGGAAAAAAAGTAGGCATAGAAAACACATTTTAAAAGCGATGGGAATTAGGGGGGGGAAGGAAAAAAAAAAGGTAGGCATTAGGGAAATAAAGGAAAAAATTATGACATCGGAACAGCAAAGTGAAACAGAGATGCAGAAAGAAAATTTAAATAGCGACGGCACTAAGGAACGACAAGAAATCATTTTAAAAACCCAGCAAAGGGCATAAAAGCGGGCGTCGAAAGAACATTTAAAAAGTGGGGGGGATTTGGGAAAGGAAGAGAAAAATGAGGAAATAGGGACCGCGAACTAAAAGAGACGTAGAAAGAGAATTTAAAAGACGACTGCGCTAAGGAAAGACGAGAAATAATTAAAAGAAGAGACAGCGAACGGGATAGAAGTAGAAAATGTAAAAAGCAATGGGGATTAGGGAAAGAAACCAAAAGAATTTAAAAGCCGGGACAGCGAACTAAAAGAGATGTAGAAAGAAAATTTGAAAAGCCACGGCGCTAATAAAGACAAGAAATAACTAAAAAATAAAGACAGCGAACGGAATAAAAGCAGACGGAAAATTTTAGAAGCAAGTAAGATTAGGGAAATAAGGAAGAAATTGAAGCGTAGCAACATTGACCTAAAACAGATAGGTAGGGAAAAAAAATCTAAAAAGCGATGGCACTGAGGCAAACCAAGAAAAAATAACTGAAAAGACAGCAAACAGAGTAAAAGTAGACAGAAAAGTTAAAAAGCAACTAAGGGCACTAAGGAAAAACAAGAAAAAATACTTTAAGAATACAGAATGTGAATGAGATAGAAGTAGAAAATTTAAAAAGCCAAGAGATTAATAGAGGAAAGAACTGGACGAGAGGGAAAGTAAACTGAAACTCAGACATGGACAGAAAATCTAAAAGGCAACGGCACTAAGGAAAGACAAGAAATAATTAGAAAGAAAGATATCGAAGGGAAAAAAAGTAGACGTAGAAAACACATTTTAAAAGCGATGGGAATTGGGGGGGGAAAGGGGGAAAAAAACCAAACAGGGAGAGCAAACTAAAAGAGAGGTTGAGAGAAAAATTTAAAAGCAGCGGCACTAAGGAAAGAGAAGAAATCATTAAAGAATAAAGGCAGTGAACGGCATAAAAGTCAAACAGAAAGTGTTAAAAGCCGCGGGGATTAAAGAAATGAGGAAAAAATTTAAAAGTGGCGACGGCGAACTAAAACGGAGACGTCGAAAGAAAATCTAAAAAGCCATGGCACTAAGGAAAACCAAGGAAAAATAATTAAAAACTAAAGACAGCGAACGAGATAAACGTAGAAAATTTTCAAAGCAAGGGGGATGAAGGAAATAAGGAAAAACTTTAAAAAATAGCGACGGCAAACTACAACGAAGACGCAGAAAGAAGATCTAAAAAGCGATGGTACAGAAGGCAGAGAAGAAACAATGGAAAAAAAAGGCAGCAAAGGGAATAAAAGTAGGCACAGAAAGAACATTTCAAGAGCAGACAGAAACAGAAAATTCAAAAAGCGAGGGCACGAAGGAAAGACAAGAAATAATGAAAAAAGAAAGGCAGACAAAAAAAAGACTGCAAACGGGATGGAAGTAGACAGCAAATTTTAAAAGCAACGGTGATTAAGGAAATAGGGAAAAAGATTTAAAAATAGCAACGGCAAACTACAACAGAGACCTAGAAAGAAAACCTATACAGCGACTGCACATAAGAAAGAGAAAAAATAGAAAAAAGGACAGCAAAGGGAATAAAAGCAGGCATAGAAACAAGTTGTCAAAGGCGGTAGGCATTAGGGAAACGCGGTAGGCATTAGGGAAACGCGGTAGGCGTAAAGGGAAAAAAAATACGCTTGCTGGCAGGGCAGGGTGAGGAGCAGAGCAGCCCTTGACGCTGGGCAAGCACTGCTCAGCTGTAACTAACACATCCCTGTGCTATCAATGCTGTCTTCAGCACAACCCCAAAACGTAGCCCCGTACCAGCTACTGTGAAGAAAACTAACTCTATCCCATCCAAAACCAGCACACACAGAAATAAAATTTAACAAGTTGTGCTACAGGGAACACAGGAAAAAAAAAAATTAAAAAGGGGGACAGAAAACTAGATCAACAGAGGCGTAGAAAGAAAGTTTAAAAAGTGATGGGGTACCGGAGAGACAGGAACACAATGAAAAACAGGCACAGCAAACATAATAAATGTTGATATAGAAAGAAAATGCAATAAGCGATGGCGTTAAGACAGACAAGAAAAAAACCTTAAAAATAAGGATAGGGTAAAAAAAAAAATTAGAGACTCACACGGAAAGAAAAATTTTTTGAAGTGACGTGGAACACGACAGACAGGAATAAATTCAAACGTGTGGATAGGGAGCTTGATAAAAGTAGACATAGAATGGAAACTGAAAAAGCAACGGGGTTCCGGACAGACAGGAAAAAAATTAAAAATAAAAAGACAGTGAATTGGTTAAAGTAGGCACAGAAAGAAAATTTTAAAAGCCACTGGGTAAAGGACAACCAGGGGAAAAAAAAAAATTGAAACCAAAAATTGGGTCAAAGTTGACATGGCAAGAAAGTTTCAAAAGCAAAGGCAATAAAGAAAGACCAGAAAAAAAACTGTAAAATAGGGGTAGGGTGATGAGAGGGAGACACAGAAAGAAAATTATAAAAGCAAAGGCATTAAGGAAAGACAAGAACAAGTTACAAAATAGAAAAGGGAGGAATACACAGAGAGACATAGAAAACTTCAAAAGCAATGGGGTACACGACAGACAGGAAACAAATAAAAAAGACAGACAGTGAATTGGTTAAAGTAGACATGGAAAGAAAATTTCAAAAGCGACGAGGTACAGGATAAACAGGACGACATAAAAAATAGGGAGAGCAAAGTGGATAAACTTTGACATAGAAAGAAAACTTAGAATGCGACGGCTTTAAGGAAAGACAAGAATAAATAGAAAATAAGAACACGGGGAAAAAAAGAGACATGCATAAAAGTAAATTTGAAAAGCAACGGGATACATGACACAGGAAAGGATTAAAAAATATGGATGGGGAGCTTGACAAAAGTAGACATAGAAAGAAAACTGAAGCAGCAACAGAGTACAGGACAGACAGGAGAGCATTAGAAAATAAAGATGGTGGTCTGGACAAAAGTGGCCACAGAAACAAGACTTAAAATTGACAGGGTATAGTATAGATGGCAAAAAATTAAAAGAGAAGGACAGGAAACTAAATAAATGGAGACCTAGAAAGAAAATATTTAAAGCAACCGGGTACGGGACCAAGAGGGAGGAATTAAAAAATAGGGACAGGGAATCAGATAGAGGGAGGCAGAAAGAAATTTTAAAAAAGTGACGGGCTACAAGAAACACAGGAAATATAAGAACAGGGGGCAGAAGAGAAGGAAGTGTTGAAAGAAGATTTTAAAAGTGACAGGGTATATGGAAAAATGGGAGGAACTAAAATTTAGGGAAAGGGAACCCGATAAAGGCAATTGTTGAAAGAGAAATTAATGGAGGCACCAGAGGATGATAAGAGCACTCTGAGGCACTAACAAACCCGAGGAAGGGTTTCTGAGGGAACGAGAGAGGATCAAAGTCCGTGACGGAGCTAAAACAGGGCTGCAGTACACAAAGGTGGTCTCGGGAGGCATGGTGACTGGGAGTGTTACCGTAAGTCGGCAAGATACGAACTTTCTAAGACTCAATTTGAAGTGTAGAAAGCAGGCGCTTCTTTATTGCAGCACTGGACGCACAGGGGATCGCTCCACCTAGCGCGCGTGCTTACTTTCTCCACTGTAGTAATTATACACAATCAAAATAGACATATTCACCGTATTTCCAAGAAATGATTATCATATTCATATGATTTCCAGAAACTCATTAATATACGTAAATACTCGGGACACATGCGCCTTCAGGTACACAGGTGGTCGTCTGAGGTCCTCTGGTGGTCGTCCATAGTCTTCCTCATGGTGTCCGCTAGTTGAATCCGATCTTTGCGCATGCTCAGCTCAGTTGCAAAGGCCCATTCTTGGAATCTTGTAAAGTTTTTCTCAGTTTACTGACCAGGCCTACAACCTACCACCCTCTTGACAAGCGAATCCTGCTCCTTCACAATGCCACATTGTTCAACAGTTAGTTTATAATTAAATCAGATATATAAATCATACCTAGTTACCGTTACACAAAATACATGGTTTTATTTTCCTTAATTGCTCTCTTATACAATTCTATCAATATCTACACTTAAATGAATCATTTATCATGTCTATTAATATCTACTGATTGGCATCCTTGATTCTTTAATCAAGATGGGAAGGGTGAAAGGATTTCCAAGCAGCATCACTGGTGCATAACAGGTTCCTATAATTACAGAACTCAACAAAACTTTCTCTATTCAAGTCTTCATTGTTTCATCCTTGACCCGAAACAGAGACTACTTGGTAAGGGTCCTATGGTTGCAAGTTTCAGAACAAACAACATTCTAACATTCTACTTCTATCATAACTAAATTTAGGGATTTTACAACAGGAGCAGAGAGGTCATGAAAGGCTCGGAGACATAAGAGAGATTAAAAGGGAGGCAGAGTGCTACCACAATGCTGTGGAGCACAAGGAAGGTCTCGGGAGGCATCCTAGATGGCAGAGAGAAGAAAAAGAATGCTCTCTTTTGAGAGCAGAGTTCTTAGGAGAGGTGCGATTGCAACAGAACGGGTCCAAAGGGGGCTTAGAGAGCTAAAAGTGTGCTGCAGAGAACATCAGGAGGCATCGTGACAGTAGCAGAGGGGTTCTGAGAGGGACAAACAAAAGAAGGCTTGAGGACATGATGAAGAAGTCCAGAGGGGATTTGAACAGACCACAGATATCCTCAGGGGACCAGGGACTGAACAGAGGTATCCTAGCAAGCACAGAAGACAACATGACTGTTCCGGAGATGAAATCGACGGCATCGGGAAAGGTTCCCAGGGAGCGAGAAGGGCACCAAGTGCGCTACAGAGCCAAAAGAGAGCTGTGGGGCACGAGGCTGTGCTCGGGAGACACGATGACGGCAGGAGAAGGGTGCCGAGAGTGAAAGAGAAAGTGACTCTGGGACCCAATGCCAAACTCGGGAAGGTGTCCCAGCAACGTACAGATGTGCTCAGGGGATGAGCGACGGAATGGAGACAACCTAGATGGCGTTGAATAAGGTAAAAGAGCCGTGGGGCACAGAGACAGCCTGAGGAAGGGTTCTGTCTGAATAGGAGAGATACAAAGAGGGCTGCAGAGCTCCAGGGGTGCCGTGGGGCACGAGGACAGTCTCGGGAGGCGTCGCGACAGGAACGAGAGGGCTGGGGGCGCGGCTGAGCACGGACAGAGAGACAAGCGAAGGATTGCTGACACAATGAGGTACTCCAGAGGGGATGTGAACAGAGTACAGACGTACTCAGGGGACCAAACGGAGGCATCAGACATGGCAGAGGGGAAGGTGAGAAAGTGCTCTGGGACAAAATGAAAGCCTGAGGAGGAGTTGTCTCTGGATAAGAAAGACACAACGCCTGCTGCAGAACTGAAGGATGGCCATGGAGTGCAAGGACGCTCACAGGAAGCATTGTGACAGAGACAGAGGGGTGCTGAGGTGGCCAGAGAGAAGGCTCGAGGGCACAAAGGGACTCGGGAGGGGATTTGAACAGAGTACAGATGTTGTGAGGGAGACACTGACCCATTGGAGGCCGTCGAGATGGAGGAGAGGACAGAAACACTACTCTGAGGAAGAAGGATAACCTGAGATGTTCTAACAAACCAAGGGGGTACGAATTACACTCCAGAAATAAAAGCGTGACGAGGAGACCGTCTAAAGCCTCGGGATGAACTGAGAGAAGAGAAGAGAAGAGAAGAGAAAAAAAATAAGACACAAAGAAAATTTAAAAGGCGACAAGGTATGTGACAAACAAAAAAGAATGAAAAGCCAGGGATGTACAGTTTGTTAAAGGTAGACATAGAAAGAAAATTTTAAAAGCAAAATGGGACAAGGCAGAGGAGAAAAAAATGTAAAAATAGGGACAGAAAGCTAGATAAAAGTAGGCATAGAAAAAAAATTGAAAAATGAAGGCATTAAAGGAGGAAAAAGTTAAAAAATAGGGACAACAAACTAAATAAACAGCGACATAGAAAGAAAATCGAAAAATTGAGAGAGTACCCAAAAGACAAGAGAGAATTTAAAAATAGGGACAGGAACTGTATGAAAGCAAACGTAGAAAAAAATTTAAAAAGCAAAAAGGTTGAGGAAATAAAGGAAAAGACTAAATCATGGTGACATATAGACACAGAGAGAAAATACAAAAAGCGAGGGCACGAAGGAAAGACAAGAAATGATTAAAAAACAGGTAGACAAAAAAAAGACTGCGAATGGGATGAAAGTAGACAGCGTATTTTAAAAGCAACGGTGATTAAGGAAATAAGGAAAAAGATTTAAAAATAGCGACGGCAAACTACAACAGAGGCCTAGAAAGAAAACCTATACAGCGATGGCACATGAGAAAGAGAAGAAATAGTAAAAAAAGACAGCAAAGGGAATAAAAGCAGGCCTAGAAACAACTTGTCAAACGCGGTAGGCATTAGGGAAATAAAGGAAAATATTACAAAATCGGAACAGCACACTAAAACAGACGTAGAAAGAAAATTTAAAAAGCGACAGCACTAAGGAAAGACTAAGGAATTAAAATTTAGGGAAAGGGAACCCAATAAAGGGAATTGTTGAAAGAGAAATTAAATCGCGATGGGGTACAAGAAATACAGGGAAGAATGAAAAAAAAAATTCAAGAAAAGGAGCCAGGTAGAGGGAGACGTAGAAGGGATTTTAAAAAGCAACTGAGTACAAGAAACATAGACAAGAATTAAAACATAGGGACAGGGAGATGGACGGAGGGCAAAGCAGACAGAATATTTTAACAGTGATCGGGTACAAGAAACACAGGAGTGTTAAAAAACCAGGGACTGGGAGGTGGATAGAAGGAAACATAGAAAGAAAATTTAAAAAGCGATGGGGACCAGGAGAGTGAAAGAAATTAAAAAATAGGCACAGGGTGTTGGAGAGAGGTAAACATAGAAAGATAACCTAAAATGCAACGGGGTACAAGGAACACAGGAAAGCATGAAAAAGTAGGACGAGGGAGCTGCCGAGAGGAAAACGGAGAACAAAAAATCGATAGGTGAAGTGGTACAGGGCAGAGTTGGCAGAAGAGTGACAAGTTTTGGGGAGGCAGACAGGCAGGTGGGCTGGCAGAGAGGGAGACAGAAGCAGGGACAGGCAGGGAGGCAGGCAGAGAGCCGGGGAAGGGCGGCAGAGGTGGGCCGGGACGCACACGAGGGAACATGTGACTCACCACAGCTCCTGGCACTGGCAGGAGACCTTCACCACCCCAAGGCTTTTCAGTCTGCCTCAGCAGCAGGCGCCTCGATGCTCCTCCGCCGTGAGGCTTCCCAGTGGCTCACGCATGCAGCCAGTGGAGGCACCGAGCTCCCAGCGCTGTGTGCTGGTGGTGCGTTCTGTCAGGGACAGCTCGGTGAGATCCTTCATTGCTGCAGGGACTGGCCACGCCTGGCCAGAGGCACCTGCCTGCGGGGCCCCCTCAGATTCCCTCCTCAGCCAGCTCCCCTTTGGCAGCTCCCTCAGGAAGGCATGCCCTGGTGGCAGCCCCCTTTACAGCTAGAGCCCCTTCACACAGCAGGGCCAGCCCCACCCTCAGCCTCACTGGCCACACCTGGGACTGCCCCAGCTCCAGGCCCAGCTGGAGCCCATTGGCAACAGGGGCCCCTGCCAAAGCCCCCAGCACATCCCCCCCTCCCTGCACCTGTCCACAGCCACGAGCTCTGCACCCAGAGGCTGCAAACACATCGAGGGGCACAGAGGAGGCAGGAAAAGCGTATTCATTAAAGCACATCATAGGGAATCCCGGCAGTGAGCTGGCTCCAAGGCTCAGCGCCCCAAGGCAGCAGGACAGAGGGAAACAAGGGAAGCAGAAAGCGGAAGGAAGGTAGGTAGAGAAGAGGTGTGGGACAGGGAGCCAGAAAATGGGATGCTGGGAACAAAAAAAGAGGGACAGGGAGCCGCACGAGGGTGGAGAGAGAGAGAAATGGAGGGCAACGAGGAGGAGGAGGATGGAGAGATGGAGCACGAGAACCAGAGGAACAGGGAGATGGAGCCATAAACAAGAGGGGGAGGGAGCAGGGGTGAGAGATGGAAGGGTCCGAGCAGGACGACAGGACAGCAGAGAGGGACAGAGAGGAGGAGACACCCACAGGCAGGAGACAGAGAGACGGAGGAGGGGGATTTTTCCACGGTAGGGAACTGGATAAGCCAAGGGATTAAGAGAGGAAAAAAATCAAAGAAGAGAGACAGTGATCAAAATAAACAGAGGCATACGAAGAAAATTTATTAAGTGAAGCGCAGGCTGCAGGACAGACAGGAAAGAATTAACAAATCAACACATTGGATACAATAAAATTAGATATCGAAAAAACTAAAAAGCCACCTCTATTAGGAAAGACAAGAAAAAACTAAAAAATAAAGAAAGGATGGCAAAGAGGGAGAGACACATACAAAGTACATTGAAAAAGCAACGGGGTACACAACATACTGAGAACTGCTGAAAAATACGGATAGGAAGCTTGACACAGAAAGACAATTATTTCAAAAGCAACTAGGTAGAGGACTAGCAGGAAACAATTGGGGAAAAAAAAAAAGACAGCAACCTAGATAAAAGTAGATAAAAGAAGCAAAACTTTCAAAGCCAAGGGACTAAGAGAGAAAAGCATTAAAAAAATAGCAATTGCAAACTAAACAAAGAGAGACCAAAATTGTGAAGAGCAACTGCACTAAGGAAAGACAAGAAACAATTAAAGAATAAAGACAGTGAATGGGATAAAGGTAGACAGACAATTTTAAAAGCAACAGGGTTTAGGGAAATAGAGAAAAGAATTAAAAATAGGGAAAGCAAACTAATGAAAGGCAAGCAACAGTTAAAACCGTAGACGGGATGAAAGTAGACTGAAAATCTTAAAAGCAATGGGGACTGAAGAAATGACGAAAAAATTTAAAAAAAGGGACGGTGAACTAAACCGGAGGTGTAGAAAGAAAATCTAAAAAGCAACGGCACTGAGGAAAGTGAAGAAATAATGAGAAATGAAGATAACGAAGGGAATAAAAGGAGGCCTAGAACTACCATTGAAAAAGCGAGGGGGATTAGGGAAATAAAGGGAAAAAATAAAAGATAGGGACAGTAAACTAAGAGAGATGTAGAAAAAAACTTTAAAAAGCAAGGGCACTAGGGAAAGAGAAGAAAAAATTAACAGAAAACGCAGCAAAATAAAGACAGCAAACATGATAAAAGTAGAAAATTTAAAAGCGATGGGCATTACGGAAATAAATGGAAAAAAATTTAAAAACAGGAACAGCAAACTGAAACAGATGTAGCAAGAAAATTTATAAAGGGCCAGCACAAAGGAAAGCTAAGTAACAATTAAAAAATAAAGATGGCAAACAGGATAAAATTAGACAGAAAATTGTAAAAGCAACAGGGATTAAGGAAAGAAGGGAAAAATTAAAACACAGCAACATTGAACTAAAATGGAGAAGTAGAAAGCAATTTTAAAAGCCTACAGCACAAAGGACAGACAAGACATAATTAAAAATAAAGACATCGAAGGGAAAAAAAGTAGGCATAGAAAACACATTTTAAAAGCGATGGGAATTAGGGGGGGGAAGGAAAAAAAAAAGGTAGGCATTAGGGAAATAAAGGAAAAAATTATGACATCGGAACAGCAAAGTGAAACAGAGATGCAGAAAGAAAATTTAAATAGCGACGGCACTAAGGAACGACAAGAAATCATTTTAAAAACCCAGCAAAGGGCATAAAAGCGGGCGTCGAAAGAACATTTAAAAAGTGGGGGGGATTTGGGAAAGGAAGAGAAAAATGAGGAAATAGGGACCGCGAACTAAAAGAGACGTAGAAAGAGAATTTAAAAGACGACTGCGCTAAGGAAAGACGAGAAATAATTAAAAGAAGAGACAGCGAACGGGATAGAAGTAGAAAATGTAAAAAGCAATGGGGATTAGGGAAAGAAACCAAAAGAATTTAAAAGCCGGGACAGCGAACTAAAAGAGATGTAGAAAGAAAATTTGAAAAGCCACGGCGCTAATAAAGACAAGAAATAACTAAAAAATAAAGACAGCGAACGGAATAAAAGCAGACGGAAAATTTTAGAAGCAAGTAAGATTAGGGAAATAAGGAAGAAATTGAAGCGTAGCAACATTGACCTAAAACAGATAGGTAGGGAAAAAAAATCTAAAAAGCGATGGCACTGAGGCAAACCAAGAAAAAATAACTGAAAAGACAGCAAACAGAGTAAAAGTAGACAGAAAAGTTAAAAAGCAACTAAGGGCACTAAGGAAAAACAAGAAAAAATACTTTAAGAATACAGAATGTGAATGAGATAGAAGTAGAAAATTTAAAAAGCCAAGAGATTAATAGAGGAAAGAACTGGACGAGAGGGAAAGTAAACTGAAACTCAGACATGGACAGAAAATCTAAAAGGCAACGGCACTAAGGAAAGACAAGAAATAATTAGAAAGAAAGATATCGAAGGGAAAAAAAGTAGACGTAGAAAACACATTTTAAAAGCGATGGGAATTGGGGGGGGAAAGGGGGAAAAAAACCAAACAGGGAGAGCAAACTAAAAGAGAGGTTGAGAGAAAAATTTAAAAGCAGCGGCACTAAGGAAAGAGAAGAAATCATTAAAGAATAAAGGCAGTGAACGGCATAAAAGTCAAACAGAAAGTGTTAAAAGCCGCGGGGATTAAAGAAATGAGGAAAAAATTTAAAAGTGGCGACGGCGAACTAAAACGGAGACGTCGAAAGAAAATCTAAAAAGCCATGGCACTAAGGAAAACCAAGGAAAAATAATTAAAAACTAAAGACAGCGAACGAGATAAACGTAGAAAATTTTCAAAGCAAGGGGGATGAAGGAAATAAGGAAAAACTTTAAAAAATAGCGACGGCAAACTACAACGAAGACGCAGAAAGAAGATCTAAAAAGCGATGGTACAGAAGGCAGAGAAGAAACAATGGAAAAAAAAGGCAGCAAAGGGAATAAAAGTAGGCACAGAAAGAACATTTCAAGAGCAGACAGAAACAGAAAATTCAAAAAGCGAGGGCACGAAGGAAAGACAAGAAATAATGAAAAAAGAAAGGCAGACAAAAAAAAGACTGCAAACGGGATGGAAGTAGACAGCAAATTTTAAAAGCAACGGTGATTAAGGAAATAGGGAAAAAGATTTAAAAATAGCAACGGCAAACTACAACAGAGACCTAGAAAGAAAACCTATACAGCGACTGCACATAAGAAAGAGAAAAAATAGAAAAAAGGACAGCAAAGGGAATAAAAGCAGGCATAGAAACAAATTGTCAAAGGCGGTAGGCATTAGGGAAACGCGGTAGGCATTAGGGAAACGCGGTAGGCGTAAAGGGAAAAAAAATACGCTTGCTGGCAGGGCAGGGTGAGGAGCAGAGCAGCCCTTGACGCTGGGCAAGCACTGCTCAGCTGTAACTAACACATCCCTGTGCTATCAATGCTGTCTTCAGCACAACCCCAAAACGTAGCCCCGTACCAGCTACTGTGAAGAAAACTAACTCTATCCCATCCAAAACCAGCACACACAGAAATAAAATTTAACAAGTTGTGCTACAGGGAACACAGGAAAAAAAAAAATTAAAAAGGGGGACAGAAAACTAGATCAACAGAGGCGTAGAAAGAAAGTTTAAAAAGTGATGGGGTACCGGAGAGACAGGAACACAATGAAAAACAGGCACAGCAAACATAATAAATGTTGATATAGAAAGAAAATGCAATAAGCGATGGCGTTAAGACAGACAAGAAAAAAAACTTAAAAATAAGGATAGGGTAAAAAAAAAAATTAGAGACTCACACGGAAAGAAAAATTTTTTGAAGTGACGTGGAACACGACAGACAGGAATAAATTCAAACGTGTGGATAGGGAGCTTGATAAAAGTAGACATAGAATGGAAACTGAAAAAGCAACGGGGTTCCGGACAGACAGGAAAAAAATTAAAAATAAAAAGACAGTGAATTGGTTAAAGTAGGCACAGAAAGAAAATTTTAAAAGCCACTGGGTAAAGGACAACCAGGGGAAAAAAAAAAATTGAAACCAAAAATTGGGTCAAAGTTGACATGGCAAGAAAGTTTCAAAAGCAAAGGCAATAAAGAAAGACCAGAAAAAAAACTGTAAAATAGGGGTAGGGTGATGAGAGGGAGACACAGAAAGAAAATTATAAAAGCAAAGGCATTAAGGAAAGACAAGAACAAGTTACAAAATAGAAAAGGGAGGAATACACAGAGAGACATAGAAAACTTCAAAAGCAATGGGGTACACGACAGACAGGAAACAAATAAAAAAGACAGACAGTGAATTGGTTAAAGTAGACATGGAAAGAAAATTTCAAAAGCGACGAGGTACAGGATAAACAGGACGACATAAAAAATAGGGAGAGCAAAGTGGATAAACTTTGACATAGAAAGAAAACTTAGAATGCGACGGCTTTAAGGAAAGACAAGAATAAATAGAAAATAAGAACACGGGGAAAAAAAGAGACATGCATAAAAGTAAATTTGAAAAGCAACGGGATACATGACACAGGAAAGGATTAAAAAATATGGATGGGGAGCTTGACAAAAGTAGACATAGAAAGAAAACTGAAGCAGCAACAGAGTACAGGACAGACAGGAGAGCATTAGAAAATAAAGATGGTGGTCTGGACAAAAGTGGCCACAGAAACAAGACTTAAAATTGACAGGGTATAGTATAGATGGCAAAAAATTAAAAGAGAAGGACAGGAAACTAAATAAATGGAGACCTAGAAAGAAAATATTTAAAGCAACCGGGTACGGGACCAAGAGGGAGGAATTAAAAAATAGGGACAGGGAATCAGATAGAGGGAGGCAGAAAGAAATTTTAAAAAAGTGACGGGCTACAAGAAACACAGGAAATATAAGAACAGGGGGCAGAAGAGAAGGAAGTGTTGAAAGAAGATTTTAAAAGTGACAGGGTATATGGAAAAATGGGAGGAACTAAAATTTAGGGAAAGGGAACCCGATAAAGGCAATTGTTGAAAGAGAAATTAATGGAGGCACCAGAGGATGATAAGAGCACTCTGAGGCACTAACAAACCCGAGGAAGGGTTTCTGAGGGAACGAGAGAGGATCAAAGTCCGTGACGGAGCTAAAACAGGGCTGCAGTACACAAAGGTGGTCTCGGGAGGCATGGTGACTGGGAGTGTTACCGTAAGTCGGCAAGATACGAACTTTCTAAGACTCAATTTGAAGTGTAGAAAGCAGGCGCTTCTTTATTGCAGCACTGGACGCACAGGGGATCGCTCCACCTAGCGCGCGTGCTTACTTTCTCCACTGTAGTAATTATACACAATCAAAATAGACATATTCACCGTATTTCCAAGAAATGATTATCATATTCATATGATTTCCAGAAACTCATTAATATACGTAAATACTCGGGACACATGCGCCTTCAGGTACACAGGTGGTCGTCTGAGGTCCTCTGGTGGTCGTCCATAGTCTTCCTCATGGTGTCCGCTAGTTGAATCCGATCTTTGCGCATGCTCAGCTCAGTTGCAAAGGCCCATTCTTGGAATCTTGTAAAGTTTTTCTCAGTTTACTGACCAGGCCTACAACCTACCACCCTCTTGACAAGCGAATCCTGCTCCTTCACAATGCCACATTGTTCAACAGTTAGTTTATAATTAAATCAGATATATAAATCATACCTAGTTACCGTTACACAAAATACATGGTTTTATTTTCCTTAATTGCTCTCTTATACAATTCTATCAATATCTACACTTAAATGAATCATTTATCATGTGAGAGATGGAGCACGAGAACCAGAGGAACAGGGAGATGGAGCCATAAACAAGAGGGGGAGGGAGCAGGGGTGAGAGATGGAAGGGTCCGAGCAGGACGACAGGACAGCAGAGAGGGACAGAGAGGAGGAGACACCCACAGGCAGGAGACAGAGAGACGGAGGAGGGGGATTTTTCCACGGTAGGGAACTGGATAAGCCAAGGGATTAAGAGAGGAAAAAAATCAAAGAAGAGAGACAGTGATCAAAATAAACAGAGGCATACGAAGAAAATTTATTAAGTGAAGCGCAGGCTGCAGGACAGACAGGAAAGAATTAACAAATCAACACATTGGATACAATAAAATTAGATATCGAAAAAACTAAAAAGCCACCTCTATTAGGAAAGACAAGAAAAAACTAAAAAATAAAGAAAGGATGGCAAAGAGGGAGAGACACATACAAAGTACATTGAAAAAGCAACGGGGTACACAACATACTGAGAACTGCTGAAAAATACGGATAGGAAGCTTGACACAGAAAGACAATTATTTCAAAAGCAACTAGGTAGAGGACTAGCAGGAAACAATTGGGGAAAAAAAAAAAGACAGCAACCTAGATAAAAGTAGATAAAAGAAGCAAAACTTTCAAAGCCAAGGGACTAAGAGAGAAAAGCATTAAAAAAATAGCAATTGCAAACTAAACAAAGAGAGACCAAAATTGTGAAGAGCAACTGCACTAAGGAAAGACAAGAAACAATTAAAGAATAAAGACAGTGAATGGGATAAAGGTAGACAGACAATTTTAAAAGCAACAGGGTTTAGGGAAATAGAGAAAAGAATTAAAAATAGGGAAAGCAAACTAATGAAAGGCAAGCAACAGTTAAAACCGTAGACGGGATGAAAGTAGACTGAAAATCTTAAAAGCAATGGGGACTGAAGAAATGACGAAAAAATTTAAAAAAAGGGACGGTGAACTAAACCGGAGGTGTAGAAAGAAAATCTAAAAAGCAACGGCACTGAGGAAAGTGAAGAAATAATGAGAAATGAAGATAACGAAGGGAATAAAAGGAGGCCTAGAACTACCATTGAAAAAGCGAGGGGGATTAGGGAAATAAAGGGAAAAAATAAAAGATAGGGACAGTAAACTAAGAGAGATGTAGAAAAAAACTTTAAAAAGCAAGGGCACTAGGGAAAGAGAAGAAAAAATTAACAGAAAACGCAGCAAAATAAAGACAGCAAACATGATAAAAGTAGAAAATTTAAAAGCGATGGGCATTACGGAAATAAATGGAAAAAAATTTAAAAACAGGAACAGCAAACTGAAACAGATGTAGCAAGAAAATTTATAAAGGGCCAGCACAAAGGAAAGCTAAGTAACAATTAAAAAATAAAGATGGCAAACAGGATAAAATTAGACAGAAAATTGTAAAAGCAACAGGGATTAAGGAAAGAAGGGAAAAATTAAAACACAGCAACATTGAACTAAAATGGAGAAGTAGAAAGCAATTTTAAAAGCCTACAGCACAAAGGACAGACAAGACATAATTAAAAATAAAGACATCGAAGGGAAAAAAAGTAGGCATAGAAAACACATTTTAAAAGCGATGGGAATTAGGGGGGGGAAGGAAAAAAAAAAGGTAGGCATTAGGGAAATAAAGGAAAAAATTATGACATCGGAACAGCAAAGTGAAACAGAGATGCAGAAAGAAAATTTAAATAGCGACGGCACTAAGGAACGACAAGAAATCATTTTAAAAACCCAGCAAAGGGCATAAAAGCGGGCGTCGAAAGAACATTTAAAAAGTGGGGGGGATTTGGGAAAGGAAGAGAAAAATGAGGAAATAGGGACCGCGAACTAAAAGAGACGTAGAAAGAGAATTTAAAAGACGACTGCGCTAAGGAAAGACGAGAAATAATTAAAAGAAGAGACAGCGAACGGGATAGAAGTAGAAAATGTAAAAAGCAATGGGGATTAGGGAAAGAAACCAAAAGAATTTAAAAGCCGGGACAGCGAACTAAAAGAGATGTAGAAAGAAAATTTGAAAAGCCACGGCGCTAATAAAGACAAGAAATAACTAAAAAATAAAGACAGCGAACGGAATAAAAGCAGACGGAAAATTTTAGAAGCAAGTAAGATTAGGGAAATAAGGAAGAAATTGAAGCGTAGCAACATTGACCTAAAACAGATAGGTAGGGAAAAAAAATCTAAAAAGCGATGGCACTGAGGCAAACCAAGAAAAAATAACTGAAAAGACAGCAAACAGAGTAAAAGTAGACAGAAAAGTTAAAAAGCAACTAAGGGCACTAAGGAAAAACAAGAAAAAATACTTTAAGAATACAGAATGTGAATGAGATAGAAGTAGAAAATTTAAAAAGCCAAGAGATTAATAGAGGAAAGAACTGGACGAGAGGGAAAGTAAACTGAAACTCAGACATGGACAGAAAATCTAAAAGGCAACGGCACTAAGGAAAGACAAGAAATAATTAGAAAGAAAGATATCGAAGGGAAAAAAAGTAGACGTAGAAAACACATTTTAAAAGCGATGGGAATTGGGGGGGGAAAGGGGGAAAAAAACCAAACAGGGAGAGCAAACTAAAAGAGAGGTTGAGAGAAAAATTTAAAAGCAGCGGCACTAAGGAAAGAGAAGAAATCATTAAAGAATAAAGGCAGTGAACGGCATAAAAGTCAAACAGAAAGTGTTAAAAGCCGCGGGGATTAAAGAAATGAGGAAAAAATTTAAAAGTGGCGACGGCGAACTAAAACGGAGACGTCGAAAGAAAATCTAAAAAGCCATGGCACTAAGGAAAACCAAGGAAAAATAATTAAAAACTAAAGACAGCGAACGAGATAAACGTAGAAAATTTTCAAAGCAAGGGGGATGAAGGAAATAAGGAAAAACTTTAAAAAATAGCGACGGCAAACTACAACGAAGACGCAGAAAGAAGATCTAAAAAGCGATGGTACAGAAGGCAGAGAAGAAACAATGGAAAAAAAAGGCAGCAAAGGGAATAAAAGTAGGCACAGAAAGAACATTTCAAGAGCAGACAGAAACAGAAAATTCAAAAAGCGAGGGCACGAAGGAAAGACAAGAAATAATGAAAAAAGAAAGGCAGACAAAAAAAAGACTGCAAACGGGATGGAAGTAGACAGCAAATTTTAAAAGCAACGGTGATTAAGGAAATAGGGAAAAAGATTTAAAAATAGCAACGGCAAACTACAACAGAGACCTAGAAAGAAAACCTATACAGCGACTGCACATAAGAAAGAGAAAAAATAGAAAAAAGGACAGCAAAGGGAATAAAAGCAGGCATAGAAACAAGTTGTCAAAGGCGGTAGGCATTAGGGAAACGCGGTAGGCATTAGGGAAACGCGGTAGGCGTAAAGGGAAAAAAAATACGCTTGCTGGCAGGGCAGGGTGAGGAGCAGAGCAGCCCTTGACGCTGGGCAAGCACTGCTCAGCTGTAACTAACACATCCCTGTGCTATCAATGCTGTCTTCAGCACAACCCCAAAACGTAGCCCCGTACCAGCTACTGTGAAGAAAACTAACTCTATCCCATCCAAAACCAGCACACACAGAAATAAAATTTAACAAGTTGTGCTACAGGGAACACAGGAAAAAAAAAAATTAAAAAGGGGGACAGAAAACTAGATCAACAGAGGCGTAGAAAGAAAGTTTAAAAAGTGATGGGGTACCGGAGAGACAGGAACACAATGAAAAACAGGCACAGCAAACATAATAAATGTTGATATAGAAAGAAAATGCAATAAGCGATGGCGTTAAGACAGACAAGAAAAAAACCTTAAAAATAAGGATAGGGTAAAAAAAAAAATTAGAGACTCACACGGAAAGAAAAATTTTTTGAAGTGACGTGGAACACGACAGACAGGAATAAATTCAAACGTGTGGATAGGGAGCTTGATAAAAGTAGACATAGAATGGAAACTGAAAAAGCAACGGGGTTCCGGACAGACAGGAAAAAAATTAAAAATAAAAAGACAGTGAATTGGTTAAAGTAGGCACAGAAAGAAAATTTTAAAAGCCACTGGGTAAAGGACAACCAGGGGAAAAAAAAAAATTGAAACCAAAAATTGGGTCAAAGTTGACATGGCAAGAAAGTTTCAAAAGCAAAGGCAATAAAGAAAGACCAGAAAAAAAACTGTAAAATAGGGGTAGGGTGATGAGAGGGAGACACAGAAAGAAAATTATAAAAGCAAAGGCATTAAGGAAAGACAAGAACAAGTTACAAAATAGAAAAGGGAGGAATACACAGAGAGACATAGAAAACTTCAAAAGCAATGGGGTACACGACAGACAGGAAACAAATAAAAAAGACAGACAGTGAATTGGTTAAAGTAGACATGGAAAGAAAATTTCAAAAGCGACGAGGTACAGGATAAACAGGACGACATAAAAAATAGGGAGAGCAAAGTGGATAAACTTTGACATAGAAAGAAAACTTAGAATGCGACGGCTTTAAGGAAAGACAAGAATAAATAGAAAATAAGAACACGGGGAAAAAAAGAGACATGCATAAAAGTAAATTTGAAAAGCAACGGGATACATGACACAGGAAAGGATTAAAAAATATGGATGGGGAGCTTGACAAAAGTAGACATAGAAAGAAAACTGAAGCAGCAACAGAGTACAGGACAGACAGGAGAGCATTAGAAAATAAAGATGGTGGTCTGGACAAAAGTGGCCACAGAAACAAGACTTAAAATTGACAGGGTATAGTATAGATGGCAAAAAATTAAAAGAGAAGGACAGGAAACTAAATAAATGGAGACCTAGAAAGAAAATATTTAAAGCAACCGGGTACGGGACCAAGAGGGAGGAATTAAAAAATAGGGACAGGGAATCAGATAGAGGGAGGCAGAAAGAAATTTTAAAAAAGTGACGGGCTACAAGAAACACAGGAAATATAAGAACAGGGGGCAGAAGAGAAGGAAGTGTTGAAAGAAGATTTTAAAAGTGACAGGGTATATGGAAAAATGGGAGGAACTAAAATTTAGGGAAAGGGAACCCGATAAAGGCAATTGTTGAAAGAGAAATTAATGGAGGCACCAGAGGATGATAAGAGCACTCTGAGGCACTAACAAACCCGAGGAAGGGTTTCTGAGGGAACGAGAGAGGATCAAAGTCCGTGACGGAGCTAAAACAGGGCTGCAGTACACAAAGGTGGTCTCGGGAGGCATGGTGACTGGGAGTGTTACCGTAAGTCGGCAAGATACGAACTTTCTAAGACTCAATTTGAAGTGTAGAAAGCAGGCGCTTCTTTATTGCAGCACTGGACGCACAGGGGATCGCTCCACCTAGCGCGCGTGCTTACTTTCTCCACTGTAGTAATTATACACAATCAAAATAGACATATTCACCGTATTTCCAAGAAATGATTATCATATTCATATGATTTCCAGAAACTCATTAATATACGTAAATACTCGGGACACATGCGCCTTCAGGTACACAGGTGGTCGTCTGAGGTCCTCTGGTGGTCGTCCATAGTCTTCCTCATGGTGTCCGCTAGTTGAATCCGATCTTTGCGCATGCTCAGCTCAGTTGCAAAGGCCCATTCTTGGAATCTTGTAAAGTTTTTCTCAGTTTACTGACCAGGCCTACAACCTACCACCCTCTTGACAAGCGAATCCTGCTCCTTCACAATGCCACATTGTTCAACAGTTAGTTTATAATTAAATCAGATATATAAATCATACCTAGTTACCGTTACACAAAATACATGGTTTTATTTTCCTTAATTGCTCTCTTATACAATTCTATCAATATCTACACTTAAATGAATCATTTATCATGTCTATTAATATCTACTGATTGGCATCCTTGATTCTTTAATCAAGATGGGAAGGGTGAAAGGATTTCCAAGCAGCATCACTGGTGCATAACAGGTTCCTATAATTACAGAACTCAACAAAACTTTCTCTATTCAAGTCTTCATTGTTTCATCCTTGACCCGAAACAGAGACTACTTGGTAAGGGTCCTATGGTTGCAAGTTTCAGAACAAACAACATTCTAACATTCTACTTCTATCATAACTAAATTTAGGGATTTTACAACAGGAGCAGAGAGGTCATGAAAGGCTCGGAGACATAAGAGAGATTAAAAGGGAGGCAGAGTGCTACCACAATGCTGTGGAGCACAAGGAAGGTCTCGGGAGGCATCCTAGATGGCAGAGAGAAGAAAAAGAATGCTCTCTTTTGAGAGCAGAGTTCTTAGGAGAGGTGCGATTGCAACAGAACGGGTCCAAAGGGGGCTTAGAGAGCTAAAAGTGTGCTGCAGAGAACATCAGGAGGCATCGTGACAGTAGCAGAGGGGTTCTGAGAGGGACAAACAAAAGAAGGCTTGAGGACATGATGAAGAAGTCCAGAGGGGATTTGAACAGACCACAGATATCCTCAGGGGACCAGGGACTGAACAGAGGTATCCTAGCAAGCACAGAAGACAACATGACTGTTCCGGAGATGAAATCGACGGCATCGGGAAAGGTTCCCAGGGAGCGAGAAGGGCACCAAGTGCGCTACAGAGCCAAAAGAGAGCTGTGGGGCACGAGGCTGTGCTCGGGAGACACGATGACGGCAGGAGAAGGGTGCCGAGAGTGAAAGAGAAAGTGACTCTGGGACCCAATGCCAAACTCGGGAAGGTGTCCCAGCAACGTACAGATGTGCTCAGGGGATGAGCGACGGAATGGAGACAACCTAGATGGCGTTGAATAAGGTAAAAGAGCCGTGGGGCACAGAGACAGCCTGAGGAAGGGTTCTGTCTGAATAGGAGAGATACAAAGAGGGCTGCAGAGCTCCAGGGGTGCCGTGGGGCACGAGGACAGTCTCGGGAGGCGTCGCGACAGGAACGAGAGGGCTGGGGGCGCGGCTGAGCACGGACAGAGAGACAAGCGAAGGATTGCTGACACAATGAGGTACTCCAGAGGGGATGTGAACAGAGTACAGACGTACTCAGGGGACCAAACGGAGGCATCAGACATGGCAGAGGGGAAGGTGAGAAAGTGCTCTGGGACAAAATGAAAGCCTGAGGAGGAGTTGTCTCTGGATAAGAAAGACACAACGCCTGCTGCAGAACTGAAGGATGGCCATGGAGTGCAAGGACGCTCACAGGAAGCATTGTGACAGAGACAGAGGGGTGCTGAGGTGGCCAGAGAGAAGGCTCGAGGGCACAAAGGGACTCGGGAGGGGATTTGAACAGAGTACAGATGTTGTGAGGGAGACACTGACCCATTGGAGGCCGTCGAGATGGAGGAGAGGACAGAAACACTACTCTGAGGAAGAAGGATAACCTGAGATGTTCTAACAAACCAAGGGGGTACGAATTACACTCCAGAAATAAAAGCGTGACGAGGAGACCGTCTAAAGCCTCGGGATGAACTGAGAGAAGAGAAGAGAAGAGAAGAGAAAAAAAATAAGACACAAAGAAAATTTAAAAGGCGACAAGGTATGTGACAAACAAAAAAGAATGAAAAGCCAGGGATGTACAGTTTGTTAAAGGTAGACATAGAAAGAAAATTTTAAAAGCAAAATGGGACAAGGCAGAGGAGAAAAAAATGTAAAAATAGGGACAGAAAGCTAGATAAAAGTAGGCATAGAAAAAAAATTGAAAAATGAAGGCATTAAAGGAGGAAAAAGTTAAAAAATAGGGACAACAAACTAAATAAACAGCGACATAGAAAGAAAATCGAAAAATTGAGAGAGTACCCAAAAGACAAGAGAGAATTTAAAAATAGGGACAGGAACTGTATGAAAGCAAACGTAGAAAAAAATTTAAAAAGCAAAAAGGTTGAGGAAATAAAGGAAAAGACTAAATCATGGTGACATATAGACACAGAGAGAAAATACAAAAAGCGAGGGCACGAAGGAAAGACAAGAAATGATTAAAAAACAGGTAGACAAAAAAAAGACTGCGAATGGGATGAAAGTAGACAGCGTATTTTAAAAGCAACGGTGATTAAGGAAATAAGGAAAAAGATTTAAAAATAGCGACGGCAAACTACAACAGAGGCCTAGAAAGAAAACCTATACAGCGATGGCACATGAGAAAGAGAAGAAATAGTAAAAAAAGACAGCAAAGGGAATAAAAGCAGGCCTAGAAACAACTTGTCAAACGCGGTAGGCATTAGGGAAATAAAGGAAAATATTACAAAATCGGAACAGCACACTAAAACAGACGTAGAAAGAAAATTTAAAAAGCGACAGCACTAAGGAAAGACTAAGGAATTAAAATTTAGGGAAAGGGAACCCAATAAAGGGAATTGTTGAAAGAGAAATTAAATCGCGATGGGGTACAAGAAATACAGGGAAGAATGAAAAAAAAAATTCAAGAAAAGGAGCCAGGTAGAGGGAGACGTAGAAGGGATTTTAAAAAGCAACTGAGTACAAGAAACATAGACAAGAATTAAAACATAGGGACAGGGAGATGGACGGAGGGCAAAGCAGACAGAATATTTTAACAGTGATCGGGTACAAGAAACACAGGAGTGTTAAAAAACCAGGGACTGGGAGGTGGATAGAAGGAAACATAGAAAGAAAATTTAAAAAGCGATGGGGACCAGGAGAGTGAAAGAAATTAAAAAATAGGCACAGGGTGTTGGAGAGAGGTAAACATAGAAAGATAACCTAAAATGCAACGGGGTACAAGGAACACAGGAAAGCATGAAAAAGTAGGACGAGGGAGCTGCCGAGAGGAAAACGGAGAACAAAAAATCGATAGGTGAAGTGGTACAGGGCAGAGTTGGCAGAAGAGTGACAAGTTTTGGGGAGGCAGACAGGCAGGTGGGCTGGCAGAGAGGGAGACAGAAGCAGGGACAGGCAGGGAGGCAGGCAGAGAGCCGGGGAAGGGCGGCAGAGGTGGGCCGGGACGCACACGAGGGAACATGTGACTCACCACAGCTCCTGGCACTGGCAGGAGACCTTCACCACCCCAAGGCTTTTCAGTCTGCCTCAGCAGCAGGCGCCTCGATGCTCCTCCGCCGTGAGGCTTCCCAGTGGCTCACGCATGCAGCCAGTGGAGGCACCGAGCTCCCAGCGCTGTGTGCTGGTGGTGCGTTCTGTCAGGGACAGCTCGGTGAGATCCTTCATTGCTGCAGGGACTGGCCACGCCTGGCCAGAGGCACCTGCCTGCGGGGCCCCCTCAGATTCCCTCCTCAGCCAGCTCCCCTTTGGCAGCTCCCTCAGGAAGGCATGCCCTGGTGGCAGCCCCCTTTACAGCTAGAGCCCCTTCACACAGCAGGGCCAGCCCCACCCTCAGCCTCACTGGCCACACCTGGGACTGCCCCAGCTCCAGGCCCAGCTGGAGCCCATTGGCAACAGGGGCCCCTGCCAAAGCCCCCAGCACATCCCCCCCTCCCTGCACCTGTCCACAGCCACGAGCTCTGCACCCAGAGGCTGCAAACACATCCAGGGGCACAGAGGAGGCAGGAAAAGCGTATTCATTAAAGCACATCATAGGGAATCCCGGCAGTGAGCTGGCTCCAAGGCTCAGCGCCCCAAGGCAGCAGGACAGAGGGAAACAAGGGAAGCAGAAAGCGGAAGGAAGGTAGGTAGAGAAGAGGTGTGGGACAGGGAGCCAGAAAATGGGATGCTGGGAACAAAAAAAGAGGGACAGGGAGCCGCACGAGGGTGGAGAGAGAGAGAAATGGAGGGCAACGAGGAGGAGGAGGATGGAGAGATGGAGCACGAGAACCAGAGGAACAGGGAGATGGAGCCATAAACAAGAGGGGGAGGGAGCAGGGGTGAGAGATGGAAGGGTCCGAGCAGGACGACAGGACAGCAGAGAGGAGGAGACACCCACAGGCAGGAGACAGAGAGACGGAGGAGGGGGATTTTTCCACGGTAGGGAACTGGATAAGCCAAGGGATTAAGAGAGGAAAAAAATCAAAGAAGAGAGACAGTGATCAAAATAAACAGAGGCATATTAAGTGAAGCGCAGGCTGCAGGACAGACAGGAAAGAATTAACAAATCAACACATTGGATACAATAAAATTAGATATCGAAAAAACTAAAAAGCCACCTCTATTAGGAAAGACAAGAAAAAACTAAAAAATAAAGAAAGGATGGCAAAGAGGGAGAGACACATACAAAGTACATTGAAAAAGCAACGGGGTACACAACATACTGAGAACTGCTGAAAAATACGGATAGGAAGCTTGACACAGAAAGACAATTATTTCAAAAGCAACTAGGTAGAGGACTAGCAGGAAACAATTGGGGAAAAAAAAAAAAGACAGCAACCTAGATAAAAGTAGATAAAAGAAGCAAAACTTTCAAAGCCAAGGGACTAAGAGAGAAAAGCATTAAAAAAATAGCAATTGCAAACTAAACAAAGAGAGACCAAAATTGTGAAGAGCAACTGCACTAAGGAAAGACAAGAAACAATTAAAGAATAAAGACAGTGAATGGGATAAAGGTAGACAGACAATTTTAAAAGCAACAGGGTTTAGGGAAATAGAGAAAAGAATTAAAAATAGGGAAAGCAAACTAATGAAAGGCAAGCAACAGTTAAAACCGTAGACGGGATGAAAGTAGACTGAAAATCTTAAAAGCAATGGGGACTGAAGAAATGACGAAAAAATTTAAAAAAAGGGACGGTGAACTAAACCGGAGGTGTAGAAAGAAAATCTAAAAAGCAACGGCACTGAGGAAAGTGAAGAAATAATGAGAAATGAAGATAACGAAGGGAATAAAAGGAGGCCTAGAACTACCATTGAAAAAGCGAGGGGGATTAGGGAAATAAAGGGAAAAAATAAAAGATAGGGACAGTAAACTAAGAGAGATGTAGAAAAAAACTTTAAAAAGCAAGGGCACTAGGGAAAGAGAAGAAAAAATTAACAGAAAACGCAGCAAAATAAAGACAGCAAACATGATAAAAGTAGAAAATTTAAAAGCGATGGGCATTATGGAAATAAATGGAAAAAAATTTAAAAACAGGAACAGCAAACTGAAACAGATGTAGCAAGAAAATTTATAAAGGGCCAGCACAAAGGAAAGCTAAGTAACAATTAAAAAATAAAGATGGCAAACAGGATAAAATTAGACAGAAAATTGTAAAAGCAACAGGGATTAAGGAAAGAAGGGAAAAATTAAAACACAGCAACATTGAACTAAAATGGAGAAGTAGAAAGCAATTTTAAAAGCCTACAGCACAAAGGACAGACAAGACATAATTAAAAATAAAGACATCGAAGGGAAAAAAAGTAGGCATAGAAAACACATTTTAAAAGCGATGGGAATTAGGGGGGGGAAGGAAAAAAAAAAGGTAGGCATTAGGGAAATAAAGGAAAAAATTATGACATCGGAACAGCAAAGTGAAACAGAGATGCAGAAAGAAAATTTAAATAGCGACGGCACTAAGGAACGACAAGAAATCATTTTAAAAACCCAGCAAAGGGCATAAAAGCGGGCGTCGAAAGAACATTTAAAAAGTGGGGGGGATTTGGGAAAGGAAGAGAAAAATGAGGAAATAGGGACCGCGAACTAAAAGAGACGTAGAAAGAGAATTTAAAAGACGACTGCGCTAAGGAAAGACGAGAAATAATTAAAAGAAGAGACAGCGAACGGGATAGAAGTAGAAAATGTAAAAAGCAATGGGGATTAGGGAAAGAAACCAAAAGAATTTAAAAGCCGGGACAGCGAACTAAAAGAGATGTAGAAAGAAAATTTGAAAAGCCACGGCGCTAATAAAGACAAGAAATAACTAAAAAATAAAGACAGCGAACGGAATAAAAGCAGACGGAAAATTTTAGAAGCAAGTAAGATTAGGGAAATAAGGAAGAAATTGAAGCGTAGCAACATTGACCTAAAACAGATAGGTAGGGAAAAAAAATCTAAAAAGCGATGGCACTGAGGCAAACCAAGAAAAAATAACTGAAAAGACAGCAAACAGAGTAAAAGTAGACAGAAAAGTTAAAAAGCAACTAAGGGCACTAAGGAAAAACAAGAAAAAATACTTTAAGAATACAGAATGTGAATGAGATAGAAGTAGAAAATTTAAAAAGCCAAGAGATTAATAGAGGAAAGAACTGGACGAGAGGGAAAGTAAACTGAAACTCAGACATGGACAGAAAATCTAAAAGGCAACGGCACTAAGGAAAGACAAGAAATAATTAGAAAGAAAGATATCGAAGGGAAAAAAAGTAGACGTAGAAAACACATTTTAAAAGCGATGGGAATTGGGGGGGGAAAGGGGGAAAAAAACCAAACAGGGAGAGCAAACTAAAAGAGAGGTTGAGAGAAAAATTTAAAAGCAGCGGCACTAAGGAAAGAGAAGAAATCATTAAAGAATAAAGGCAGTGAACGGCATAAAAGTCAAACAGAAAGTGTTAAAAGCCGCGGGGATTAAAGAAATGAGGAAAAAATTTAAAAGTGGCGACGGCGAACTAAAACGGAGACGTCGAAAGAAAATCTAAAAAGCCATGGCACTAAGGAAAACCAAGGAAAAATAATTAAAAACTAAAGAGAGCGAACGAGATAAACGTAGAAAATTTTCAAAGCAAGGGGGATGAAGGAAATAAGGAAAAACTTTAAAAAATAGCGACGGCAAACTACAACGAAGACGCAGAAAGAAGATCTAAAAAGCGATGGCACAGAAGGCAGAGAAGAAACAATGGAAAAAAAAGGCAGCAAAGGGAATAAAAGTAGGCACAGAAAGAACATTTCAAGAGCAGACAGAAACAGAAAATTCAAAAAGCGAGGGCACGAAGGAAAGACAAGAAATAATGAAAAAAGAAAGGCAGACAAAAAAAAGACTGCAAACGGGATGGAAGTAGACAGCAAATTTTAAAAGCAACGGTGATTAAGGAAATAGGGAAAAAGATTTAAAAATAGCAACGGCAAACTACAACAGAGACCTAGAAAGAAAACCTATACAGCGACTGCACATAAGAAAGAGAAAAAATAGAAAAAAGGACAGCAAAGGGAATAAAAGCAGGCATAGAAACAAGTTGTCAAAGGCGGTAGGCATTAGGGAAACGCGGTAGGCATTAGGGAAACGCGGTAGGCGTAAAGGGAAAAAAAATACGCTTGCTGGCAGGGCAGGGTGAGGAGCAGAGCAGCCCTTGACGCTGGGCAAGCACTGCTCAGCTGTAACTAACACATCCCTGTGCTATCAATGCTGTCTTCAGCACAACCCCAAAACGTAGCCCCGTACCAGCTACTGTGAAGAAAACTAACTCTATCCCATCCAAAACCAGCACACACAGAAATAAAATTTA
The DNA here is from genome assembly GCF_030936135.1 of Gavia stellata. Taxonomy (NCBI): domain Eukaryota; kingdom Metazoa; phylum Chordata; class Aves; order Gaviiformes; family Gaviidae; genus Gavia; species Gavia stellata. Next base: position 78,655 of record NW_026776257.1, on the reverse strand, counting down.
ACAAGTTGTGCTACAGGGAACACAGGAAAAAAAAAAATTAAAAAGGGGGACAGAAAACTAGATCAACAGAGGCGTAGAAAGAAAGTTTAAAAAGTGATGGGGTACCGGAGAGACAGGAACACAATGAAAAACAGGCACAGCAAACATAATAAATGTTGATATAGAAAGAAAATGCAATAAGCGATGGCGTTAAGACAGACAAGAAAAAAACCTTAAAAATAAGGATAGGGTAAAAAAAAAAATTAGAGACTCACACGGAAAGAAAAATTTTTTGAAGTGACGTGGAACACGACAGACAGGAATAAATTCAAACGTGTGGATAGGGAGCTTGATAAAAGTAGACATAGAATGGAAACTGAAAAAGCAACGGGGTTCCGGACAGACAGGAAAAAAATTAAAAATAAAAAGACAGTGAATTGGTTAAAGTAGGCACAGAAAGAAAATTTTAAAAGCCACTGGGTAAAGGACAACCAGGGGGAAAAAAAAAATTGAAACAAAAAATTGGGTCAAAGTTGACATGGCAAGAAAGTTTCAAAAGCAAAGGCAATAAAGAAAGACCAGAAAAAAACCTGTAAAATAGGGGTAGGGTGATGAGAGGGAGACACAGAAAGAAAATTATAAAAGCAAAGGCATTAAGGAAAGACAAGAACAAGTTACAAAATAGAAAAGGGAGAAATACACAGAGAGACATAGAAAACTTCAAAAGCAATGGGGTACACGACAGACAGGAAACAAATAAAAAAGACAGACAGTGAATTGGTTAAAGTAGACATGGAAAGAAAATTTCAAAAGCGACGAGGTACAGGATAAACAGGACGACATAAAAAATAGGGAGAGCAAAGTGGATAAACTTTGACATAGAAAGAAAACTTAGAATGCGACGGCTTTAAGGAAAGACAAGAATAAATAGAAAATAAGAACACGGGGAAAAAAAGAGACATGCATAAAAGTAAATTTGAAAAGCAACGGGATACATGACACAGGAAAGGATTAAAAAATATGGATGGGGAGCTTGACAAAAGTAGACATAGAAAGAAAACTGAAGCAGCAACAGAGTACAGGACAGACAGGAGAGCATTAGAAAATAAAGATGGTGGTCTGGACAAAAGTGGCCACAGAAACAAGACTTAAAATTGACAGGGTATAGTATAGATGGCAAAAAATTAAAAGAGAAGGACAGGAAACTAAATAAATGGAGACCTAGAAAGAAAATATTTAAAGCAACCGGGTACGGGACCAAGAGGGAGGAATTAAAAAATAGGGACAGGGAATCAGATAGAGGGAGGCAGAAAGAAATTTTAAAAAAGTGACGGGCTACAAGAAACACAGGAAATATAAGAACAGGGGGCAGAAGAGAAGGAAGTGTTGAAAGAAGATTTTAAAAGTGACAGGGTATATGGAAAAATGGGAGGAACTAAAATTTAGGGAAAGGGAACCCGATAAAGGCAATTGTTGAAAGAGAAATTAATGGAGGCACCAGAGGATGATAAGAGCACTCTGAGGCACTAACAAACCCGAGGAAGGGTTTCTGAGGGAACGAGAGAGGATCAAAGTCCGTGACGGAGCTAAAACAGGGCTGCAGTACACAAAGGTGGTCTCGGGAGGCATGGTGACTGGGAGTGTTACCGTAAGTCGGCAAGATACGAACTTTCTAAGACTCAATTTGAAGTGTAGAAAGCAGGCGCTTCTTTATTGCAGCACTGGACGCACAGGGGATCGCTCCACCTAGCGCGCGTGCTTACTTTCTCCACTGTAGTAATTATACACAATCAAAATAGACATATTCACCGTATTTCCAAGAAATGATTATCATATTCATATGATTTCCAGAAACTCATTAATATACGTAAATACTCGGGACACATGCGCCTTCAGGTACACAGGTGGTCGTCTGAGGTCCTCTGGTGGTCGTCCATAGTCTTCCTCATGGTGTCCGCTAGTTGAATCCGATCTTTGCGCATGCTCAGCTCAGTTGCAAAGGCCCATTCTTGGAATCTTGTAAAGTTTTTCTCAGTTTACTGACCAGGCCTACAACCTACCACCCTCTTGACAAGCGAATCCTGCTCCTTCACAATGCCACATTGTTCAACAGTTAGTTTATAATTAAATCAGATATATAAATCATACCTAGTTACCGTTACACAAAATACATGGTTTTATTTTCCTTAATTGCTCTCTTATACAATTCTATCAATATCTACACTTAAATGAATCATTTATCATGTCTATTAATATCTACTGATTGGCATCCTTGATTCTTTAATCAAGATGGGAAGGGTGAAAGGATTTCCAAGCAGCATCACTGGTGCATAACAGGTTCCTATAATTACAGAACTCAACAAAACTTTCTCTATTCAAGTCTTCATTGTTTCATCCTTGACCCGAAACAGAGACTACTTGGTAAGGGTCCTATGGTTGCAAGTTTCAGAACAAACAACATTCTAACATTCTACTTCTATCATAACTAAATTTAGGGATTTTACAACAGGAGCAGAGAGGTCATGAAAGGCTCGGAGACATAAGAGAGATTAAAAGGGAGGCAGAGTGCTACCACAATGCTGTGGAGCACAAGGAAGGTCTCGGGAGGCATCCTAGATGGCAGAGAGAAGAAAAAGAATGCTCTCTTTTGAGAGCAGAGTTCTTAGGAGAGGTGCGATTGCAACAGAACGGGTCCAAAGGGGGCTTAGAGAGCTAAAAGTGTGCTGCAGAGAACATCAGGAGGCATCGTGACAGTAGCAGAGGGGTTCTGAGAGGGACAGACAAAAGAAGGCTTGAGGACATGATGAAGAAGTCCAGAGGGGATGTGAACAGACCACAGATATCCTCAGGGGACCAGGGACTGAACAGAGGTATCCTAGCAAGCACAGAAGACAACATGACTGTTCCGGAGATGAAATCGACGGCATCGGGAAAGGTTCCCAGGGAGCGAGAAGGGCACCAAGTGTGCTACAGAGCCAAAAGAGAGCTGTGGGGCACGAGGCTGTGCTCGGGAGACACGATGACGGCAGGAGAAGGGTGCCGAGAGTGAAAGAGAAAGTGACTCTGGGACCCAATGCCAAACTCGGGAAGGTGTCCCAGCAACGTACAGATGTGCTCAGGGGATGAGCGACGGAATGGAGACAACCTAGATGGCGTTGAATAAGGTAAAAGAGCCGTGGGGCACAGAGACAGCCTGAGGAAGGGTTCTGTCTGAATAGGAGAGATACAAAGAGGGCTGCAGAGCTCCAGGGGTGCCGTGGGGCACGAGGACAGTCTCGGGAGGCGTCGCGACAGGAACGAGAGGGCTGGGGGCGCGGCTGAGCACGGACAGAGAGACAAGCGAAGGATTGCTGACACAATGAGGTACTCCAGAGGGGATGTGAACAGAGTACAGACGTACTCAGGGGACCAAACGGAGGCATCAGACATGGCAGAGGGGAAGGTGAGAAAGTGCTCTGGGACAAAATGAAAGCCTGAGGAGGAGTTGTCTCTGGATAAGAAAGACACAACGCCTGCTGCAGAACTGAAGGATGGCCATGGAGTGCAAGGACGCTCACAGGAAGCATTGTGACAGAGACAGAGGGGTGCTGAGGTGGCCAGAGAGAAGGCTCGAGGGCACAAAGGGACTCGGGAGGGGATTTGAACAGAGTACAGATGTTGTGAGGGAGACACTGACCCATTGGAGGCCGTCGAGATGGAGGAGAGGACAGAAACACTACTCTGAGGAAGAAGGATAACCTGAGATGTTCTAACAAACCAAGGGGGTACGAATTACACTCCAGAAATAAAAGCGTGACGAGGAGACCGTCTAAAGCCTCGGGATGAACTGAGAGAAGAGAAGAGAAGAGAAGAGAAAAAAAATAAGACACAAAGAAAATTTAAAAGGCGACAAGGTATGTGACAAACAAAAAAGAATGAAAAGCCAGGGATGTACAGTTTGTTAAAGGTAGACATAGAAAGAAAATTTTAAAAGCAAAATGGGACAAGGCAGAGGAGAAAAAAATGTAAAAATAGGGACAGAAAGCTAGATAAAAGTAGGCATAGAAAAAAAATTGAAAAATGAAGGCATTAAAGGAGGAAAAAGTTAAAAAATAGGGACAACAAACTAAATAAACAGCGACATAGAAAGAAAATCGAAAAATTGAGAGAGTACCCAAAAGACAAGAGAGAATTTAAAAATAGGGACAGGAACTGTATGAAAGCAAACGTAGAAAAAAATTTAAAAAGCAAAAAGGTTGAGGAAATAAAGGAAAAGACTAAATCATGGTGACATATAGACACAGAGAGAAAATACAAAAAGCGAGGGCACGAAGGAAAGACAAGAAATGATTAAAAAACAGGTAGACAAAAAAAAGACTGCGAATGGGATGAAAGTAGACAGCGTATTTTAAAAGCAACGGTGATTAAGGAAATAAGGAAAAAGATTTAAAAATAGCGACGGCAAACTACAACAGAGGCCTAGAAAGAAAACCTATACAGCGATGGCACATGAGAAAGAGAAGAAATAGTAAAAAAAGACAGCAAAGGGAATAAAAGCAGGCCTAGAAACAACTTGTCAAACGCGGTAGGCATTAGGGAAATAAAGGAAAATATTACAAAATCGGAACAGCACACTAAAACAGACGTAGAAAGAAAATTTAAAAAGCGACAGCACTAAGGAAAGACTAAGGAATTAAAATTTAGGGAAAGGGAACCCAATAAAGGGAATTGTTGAAAGAGAAATTAAATCGCGATGGGGTACAAGAAATACAGGGAAGAATGAAAAAAAAAATTCAAGAAAAGGAGCCAGGTAGAGGGAGACGTAGAAGGGATTTTAAAAAGCAACTGAGTACAAGAAACATAGACAAGAATTAAAACATAGGGACAGGGAGATGGACGGAGGGCAAAGCAGACAGAATATTTTAACAGTGATCGGGTACAAGAAACACAGGAGTGTTAAAAAACCAGGGACTGGGAGGTGGATAGAAGGAAACATAGAAAGAAAATTTAAAAAGCGATGGGGACCAGGAGAGTGAAAGAAATTAAAAAATAGGCACAGGGTGTTGGAGAGAGGTAAACATAGAAAGATAACCTAAAATGCAACGGGGTACAAGGAACACAGGAAAGCATGAAAAAGTAGGACGAGGGAGCTGCCGAGAGGAAAACGGAGAACAAAAAATCGATAGGTGAAGTGGCACAGGGCAGAGTTGGCAGAAGAGTGACAAGTTTTGGGGAGGCAGACAGGCAGGTGGGCTGGCAGAGAGGGAGACAGAAGCAGGGACAGGCAGGGAGGCAGGCAGAGAGCCGGGGAAGGGCGGCAGAGGTGGGCCGGGACGCACACGAGGGAACATGTGACTCACCACAGCTCCTGGCACTGGCAGGAGACCTTCACCACCCCAAGGCTTTTCAGTCTGCCTCAGCAGCAGGCGCCTCGATGCTCCTCCGCCGTGAGGCTTCCCAGTGGCTCACGCATGCAGCCAGTGGAGGCACCGAGCTCCCAGCGCTGTGTGCTGGTGGTGCGTTCTGTCAGGGACGGCTCGGTGAGATCCTTCATTGCTGCAGGGACTGGCCACGCCTGGCCAGAGGCACCTGCCTGCGGGGCCCCCTCAGATTCCCTCCTCAGCCAGCTCCCCTTTGGCAGCTCCCTCAGGAAGGCATGCCCTGGTGGCAGCCCCCTTTACAGCTAGAGCCCCTTCACACAGCAGGGCCAGCCCCACCCTCAGCCTCACTGGCCACACCTGGGACTGCCCCAGCTCCAGGCCCAGCTGGAGCCCATTGGCAACAGGGGCCCCTGCCAAAGCCCCCAGCACATCCCCCCCTCCCTGCACCTGTCCACAGCCACGAGCTCTGCACCCAGAGGCTGCAAACACATCGAGGGGCACAGAGGAGGCAGGAAAATCGTATTCATTAAAGCACATCATAGGGAATCCCGGCAGTGAGCTGGCTCCAAGGCTCAGCGCCCCAAGGCAGCAGGACAGAGGGAAACAAGGGAAGCAGAAAGCGGAAGGAAGGTAGGTAGAGAAGAGGTGTGGGACAGGGAGCCAGAAAATGGGATGCTGGGAACAAAAAAAGAGGGACAGGGAGCCGCACGAGGGTGGAGAGAGAGAGAAATGGAGGGCAACGAGGAGGAGGAGGATGGAGAGATGGAGCACGAGAACCAGAGGAACAGGGAGATGGAGCCATAAACAAGAGGGGGAGGGAGCAGGGGTGAGAGATGGAAGGGTCCGAGCAGGACGACAGGACAGCAGAGAGGGACAGAGAGGAGGAGACACCCACAGGCAGGAGACAGAGAGACGGAGGAGGGGGATTTTTCCACGGTAGGGAACTGGATAAGCCAAGGGATTAAGAGAGGAAAAAAATCAAAGAAGAGAGACAGTGATCAAAATAAACAGAGGCATACGAAGAAAATTTATTAGGTGAAGCGCAGGCTGCAGGACAGACAGGAAAGAATTAACAAATCAACACATTGGATACAATAAAATTAGATATCGAAAAAACTAAAAAGCCACCTCTATTAGGAAAGACAAGAAAAAACTAAAAAATAAAGAAAGGATGGCAAAGAGGGAGAGACACATACAAAGTACATTGAAAAAGCAACGGGGTACACAACATACTGAGAACTGCTGAAAAATACGGATAGGAAGCTTGACACAGAAAGACAATTATTTCAAAAGCAACTAGGTAGAGGACTAGCAGGAAACAATTGGGGAAAAAAAAAAAGACAGCAACCTAGATAAAAGTAGATAAAAGAAGCAAAACTTTCAAAGCCAAGGGACTAAGAGAGAAAAGCATTAAAAAAATAGCAATTGCAAACTAAACAAAGAGAGACCAAAATTGTGAAGAGCAACTGCACTAAGGAAAGACAAGAAACAATTAAAGAATAAAGACAGTGAATGGGATAAAGGTAGACAGACAATTTTAAAAGCAACAGGGTTTAGGGAAATAGAGAAAAGAATTAAAAATAGGGACAGCAAACTAATGAAAGGCAAGCAACAATTAAAACCGTAGACGGGATGAAAGTAGACTGAAAATCTTAAAAGCAATGGGGACTGAAGAAATGACGAAAAAATTTAAAAAAAGGGACGGTGAACTAAACCGGAGGTGTAGAAAGAAAATCTAAAAAGCAACGGCACTGAGGAAAGTAAAGAAATAATGAGAAATGAAGATAACGAAGGGAATAAAAGGAGGCCTAGAACTACCATTGAAAAAGCGAGGGGGATTAGGGAAATAAAGGGAAAAAATAAAAGATAGGGACAGTAAACTAAGAGAGATGTAGAAAAAAACTTTAAAAAGCAAGGGCACTAGGGAAAGAGAAGAAAAAATTAACAGAAAACGCAGCAAAATAAAGACAGCAAACATGATAAAAGTAGAAAATTTAAAAGCGATGGGCATTACGGAAATAAATGGAAAAAAATTTAAAAACAGGAACAGCAAACTGAAACAGATGTAGCAAGAAAATTTATAAAGGGCCAGCACAAAGGAAAGCTAAGTAACAATTAAAAAATAAAGATGGCAAACAGGATAAAATTAGACAGAAAATTGTAAAAGCAACAGGGATTAAGGAAAGAAGGGAAAAATTAAAACACAGCAACATTGAACTAAAATGGAGAAGTAGAAAGCAATTTTAAAAGCCTACAGCACAAAGGACAGACAAGACATAATTAAAAATAAAGACATCGAAGGGAAAAAAAGTAGGCATAGAAAACACATTTTAAAAGCGATGGGAATTAGGGGGGGGAAGGAAAAAAAAAAGGTAGGCATTAGGGAAATAAAGGAAAAAATTATGACATCGGAACAGCAAAGTGAAACAGAGATGCAGAAAGAAAATTTAAATAGCGACGGCACTAAGGAACGACAAGAAATCATTTTAAAAACCCAGCAAAGGGCATAAAAGCGGGCGTCGAAAGAACATTTAAAAAGTGGGGGGGATTTGGGAAAGGAAGAGAAAAATGAGGAAATAGGGACCGCGAACTAAAAGAGACGTAGAAAGAGAATTTAAAAGACGACTGCGCTAAGGAAAGACGAGAAATAATTAAAAGAAGAGACAGCGAACGGGATAGAAGTAGAAAATGTAAAAAGCAATGGGGATTAGGGAAAGAAACCAAAAGAATTTAAAAGCCGGGACAGCGAACTAAAAGAGATGTAGAAAGAAAATTTGAAAAGCCACGGCGCTAATAAAGACAAGAAATAACTAAAAAATAAAGACAGCGAACGGAATAAAAGCAGACGGAAAATTTTAGAAGCAAGTAAGATTAGGGAAATAAGGAAGAAATTGAAGCGTAGCAACATTGACCTAAAACAGATAGGTAGGGAAAAAAAATCTAAAAAGCGATGGCACTGAGGCAAACCAAGAAAAAATAACTGAAAAGACAGCAAACAGAGTAAAAGTAGACAGAAAAGTTAAAAAGCAACTAAGGGCACTAAGGAAAAACAAGAAAAAATACTTTAAGAATACAGAATGTGAATGAGATAGAAGTAGAAAATTTAAAAAGCCAAGAGATTAATAGAGGAAAGAACTGGACGAGAGGGAAAGTAAACTGAAACTCAGACATGGACAGAAAATCTAAAAGGCAACGGCACTAAGGAAAGACAAGAAATAATTAGAAAGAAAGATATCGAAGGGAAAAAAAGTAGACGTAGAAAACACATTTTAAAAGCGATGGGAATTGGGGGGGGAAAGGGGGAAAAAAACCAAACAGGGAGAGCAAACTAAAAGAGAGGTTGAGAGAAAAATTTAAAAGCAGCGGCACTAAGGAAAGAGAAGAAATCATTAAAGAATAAAGGCAGTGAACGGCATAAAAGTCAAACAGAAAGTGTTAAAAGCCGCGGGGATTAAAGAAATGAGGAAAAAATTTAAAAGTGGCGACGGCGAACTAAAACGGAGACGTCGAAAGAAAATCTAAAAAGCCATGGCACTAAGGAAAACCAAGGAAAAATAATTAAAAACTAAAGACAGCGAACGAGATAAACGTAGAAAATTTTCAAAGCAAGGGGGATGAAGGAAATAAGGAAAAACTTTAAAAAATAGCGACGGCAAACTACAACGAAGACGCAGAAAGAAGATCTAAAAAGCGATGGTACAGAAGGCAGAGAAGAAACAATGGAAAAAAAAGGCAGCAAAGGGAATAAAAGTAGGCACAGAAAGAACATTTCAAGAGCAGACAGAAACAGAAAATTCAAAAAGCGAGGGCACGAAGGAAAGACAAGAAATAATGAAAAAAGAAAGGCAGACAAAAAAAAGACTGCAAACGGGATGGAAGTAGACAGCAAATTTTAAAAGCAACGGTGATTAAGGAAATAGGGAAAAAGATTTAAAAATAGCAACGGCAAACTACAACAGAGACCTAGAAAGAAAACCTATACAGCGACTGCACATAAGAAAGAGAAAAAATAGAAAAAAGGACAGCAAAGGGAATAAAAGCAGGCATAGAAACAAGTTGTCAAAGGCGGTAGGCATTAGGGAAACGCGGTAGGCATTAGGGAAACGCGGTAGGCGTAAAGGGAAAAAAAATACGCTTGCTGGCAGGGCAGGGTGAGGAGCAGAGCAGCCCTTGACGCTGGGCAAGCACTGCTCAGCTGTAACTAACACATCCCTGTGCTATCAATGCTGTCTTCAGCACAACCCCAAAACGTAGCCCCGTACCAGCTACTGTGAAGAAAACTAACTCTATCCCATCCAAAACCAGCACACACAGAAATAAAATTTAACAAGTTGTGCTACAGGGAACACAGGAAAAAAAAAAATTAAAAAGGGGGACAGAAAACTAGATCAACAGAGGCGTAGAAAGAAAGTTTAAAAAGTGATGGGGTACCGGAGAGACAGGAACACAATGAAAAACAGGCACAGCAAACATAATAAATGTTGATATAGAAAGAAAATGCAATAAGCGATGGCGTTAAGACAGACAAGAAAAAAACCTTAAAAATAAGGATAGGGTAAAAAAAAAAATTAGAGACTCACACGGAAAGAAAAATTTTTTGAAGTGACGTGGAACACGACAGACAGGAATAAATTCAAACGTGTGGATAGGGAGCTTGATAAAAGTAGACATAGAATGGAAACTGAAAAAGCAACGGGGTTCCGGACAGACAGGAAAAAAATTAAAAATAAAAAGACAGTGAATTGGTTAAAGTAGGCACAGAAAGAAAATTTTAAAAGCCACTGGGTAAAGGACAACCAGGGGGAAAAAAAAAATTGAAACAAAAAATTGGGTCAAAGTTGACATGGCAAGAAAGTTTCAAAAGCAAAGGCAATAAAGAAAGACCAGAAAAAAACCTGTAAAATAGGGGTAGGGTGATGAGAGGGAGACACAGAAAGAAAATTATAAAAGCAAAGGCATTAAGGAAAGACAAGAACAAGTTACAAAATAGAAAAGGGAGAAATACACAGAGAGACATAGAAAACTTCAAAAGCAATGGGGTACACGACAGACAGGAAACAAATAAAAAAGACAGACAGTGAATTGGTTAAAGTAGACATGGAAAGAAAATTTCAAAAGCGACGAGGTACAGGATAAACAGGACGACATAAAAAATAGGGAGAGCAAAGTGGATAAACTTTGACATAGAAAGAAAACTTAGAATGCGACGGCTTTAAGGAAAGACAAGAATAAATAGAAAATAAGAACACGGGGAAAAAAAGAGACATGCATAAAAGTAAATTTGAAAAGCAACGGGATACATGACACAGGAAAGGATTAAAAAATATGGATGGGGAGCTTGACAAAAGTAGACATAGAAAGAAAACTGAAGCAGCAACAGAGTACAGGACAGACAGGAGAGCATTAGAAAATAAAGATGGTGGTCTGGACAAAAGTGGCCACAGAAACAAGACTTAAAATTGACAGGGTATAGTATAGATGGCAAAAAATTAAAAGAGAAGGACAGGAAACTAAATAAATGGAGACCTAGAAAGAAAATATTTAAAGCAACCGGGTACGGGACCAAGAGGGAGGAATTAAAAAATAGGGACAGGGAATCAGATAGAGGGAGGCAGAAAGAAATTTTAAAAAAGTGACGGGCTACAAGAAACACAGGAAATATAAGAACAGGGGGCAGAAGAGAAGGAAGTGTTGAAAGAAGATTTTAAAAGTGACAGGGTATATGGAAAAATGGGAGGAACTAAAATTTAGGGAAAGGGAACCCGATAAAGGCAATTGTTGAAAGAGAAATTAATGGAGGCACCAGAGGATGATAAGAGCACTCTGAGGCACTAACAAACCCGAGGAAGGGTTTCTGAGGGAACGAGAGAGGATCAAAGTCCGTGACGGAGCTAAAACAGGGCTGCAGTACACAAAGGTGGTCTCGGGAGGCATGGTGACTGGGAGTGTTACCGTAAGTCGGCAAGATACGAACTTTCTAAGACTCAATTTGAAGTGTAGAAAGCAGGCGCTTCTTTATTGCAGCACTGGACGCACAGGGGATCGCTCCACCTAGCGCGCGTGCTTACTTTCTCCACTGTAGTAATTATACACAATCAAAATAGACATATTCACCGTATTTCCAAGAAATGATTATCATATTCATATGATTTCCAGAAACTCATTAATATACGTAAATACTCGGGACACATGCGCCTTCAGGTACACAGGTGGTCGTCTGAGGTCCTCTGGTGGTCGTCCATAGTCTTCCTCATGGTGTCCGCTAGTTGAATCCGATCTTTGCGCATGCTCAGCTCAGTTGCAAAGGCCCATTCTTGGAATCTTGTAAAGTTTTTCTCAGTTTACTGACCAGGCCTACAACCTACCACCCTCTTGACAAGCGAATCCTGCTCCTTCACAATGCCACATTGTTCAACAGTTAGTTTATAATTAAATCAGATATATAAATCATACCTAGTTACCGTTACACAAAATACATGGTTTTATTTTCCTTAATTGCTCTCTTATACAATTCTATCAATATCTACACTTAAATGAATCATTTATCATGTCTATTAATATCTACTGATTGGCATCCTTGATTCTTTAATCAAGATGGGAAGGGTGAAAGGATTTCCAAGCAGCATCACTGGTGCATAACAGGTTCCTATAATTACAGAACTCAACAAAACTTTCTCTATTCAAGTCTTCATTGTTTCATCCTTGACCCGAAACAGAGACTACTTGGTAAGGGTCCTATGGTTGCAAGTTTCAGAACAAACAACATTCTAACATTCTACTTCTATCATAACTAAATTTAGGGATTTTACAACAGGAGCAGAGAGGTCATGAAAGGCTCGGAGACATAAGAGAGATTAAAAGGGAGGCAGAGTGCTACCACAATGCTGTGGAGCACAAGGAAGGTCTCGGGAGGCATCCTAGATGGCAGAGAGAAGAAAAAGAATGCTCTCTTTTGAGAGCAGAGTTCTTAGGAGAGGTGCGATTGCAACAGAACGGGTCCAAAGGGGGCTTAGAGAGCTAAAAGTGTGCTGCAGAGAACATCAGGAGGCATCGTGACAGTAGCAGAGGGGTTCTGAGAGGGACAAACAAAAGAAGGCTTGAGGACATGATGAAGAAGTCCAGAGGGGATTTGAACAGACCACAGATATCCTCAGGGGACCAGGGACTGAACAGAGGTATCCTAGCAAGCACAGAAGACAACATGACTGTTCCGGAGATGAAATCGACGGCATCGGGAAAGGTTCCCAGGGAGCGAGAAGGGCACCAAGTGCGCTACAGAGCCAAAAGAGAGCTGTGGGGCACGAGGCTGTGCTCGGGAGACACGATGACGGCAGGAGAAGGGTGCCGAGAGTGAAAGAGAAAGTGACTCTGGGACCCAATGCCAAACTCGGGAAGGTGTCCCAGCAACGTACAGATGTGCTCAGGGGATGAGCGACGGAATGGAGACAACCTAGATGGCGTTGAATAAGGTAAAAGAGCCGTGGGGCACAGAGACAGCCTGAGGAAGGGTTCTGTCTGAATAGGAGAGATACAAAGAGGGCTGCAGAGCTCCAGGGGTGCCGTGGGGCACGAGGACAGTCTCGGGAGGCGTCGCGACAGGAACGAGAGGGCTGGGGGCGCGGCTGAGCACGGACAGAGAGACAAGCGAAGGATTGCTGACACAATGAGGTACTCCAGAGGGAGACGTACTCAGGGGACCAAACGGAGGCATCAGACATGGTAGAGGGGAAGGTGAGAAAGTGCTCTGGGACAAAATGAAAGCCTGAGGAGGAGTTGTCTCTGGATAAGAAAGACACAACGCCTGCTGCAGAACTGAAGGATGGCCATGGAGTGCAAGGACGCTCACAGGAAGCATTGTGACAGAGACAGAGGGGTGCTGAGGTGGCCAGAGAGAAGGCTCGAGGGCACAAAGGGACTCGGGAGGGGATTTGAACAGAGTACAGATGTTGTGAGGGAGACACTGACCCATTGGAGGCCGTCGAGATGGAGGAAGAGGACAGAAACACTACTCTGAGGAAGAAGGATAACCTGAGATGTTCTAACAAACCAAGGGGGTACGAATTACACTCCAGAAATAAAAGCGTGCCGAGGAGACCGTCTAAAGCCTCGGGATGAACTGAGAGAAGGGAAGAGAAGGGAAGAGAAGGGAAGAGAAGGGAAGAGAAGGGAAGGAAGGGAAGGGAAGGGAAGGGAAGGGAAGGGAAGGGAAGGGAAGGGAAGGGAAGGGAAGGGAAGGGAAGGGAAGGGAAGGGAAGGGAAGGGAAGGGAAGGGAAGGGAAGGGAAGGGAAGGAAGGGAAGGGAAGGGAAGGGAAGGGAAGGGAAGGGAAGGGAAGGAAGGGAAGGGAGAAGGGAAGGGAAGGGAAGGGAAGGGAAGGGAAGGGAAGGGAAGGGAAGAGAAGGGAAGAGAAGGGAAGAGAAGGGAAGGGAAGGGAAGGGAAGAGAAGGGAAGGGAAGAGAAAAAAAATAAGACACAAAGAAAATTTAAAAGGCGACAAGGTATGTGACAAACAAAAAAGAATGAAAAGCCAGGGATGTACAGTTTGTTAAAGGTAGACATAGAAAGAAAATTTTAAAAGCAAAATGGGACAAGGCAGAGGAGAAAAAAATGTAAAAATAGGGACAGAAAGCTAGATAAAAGTAGGCATAGAAAAAAAATTGAAAAATGAAGGCATTAAAGGAGGAAAAAGTTAAAAAATAGGGACAACAAACTAAATAAACAGCGACATAGAAAGAAAATCGAAAAATTGAGAGAGTACCCCAAAAGACAAGAGAGAATTTAAAAATAGGGACAGGAACTGTATGAAAGCAAACGTAGAAAAAAATTTAAAAAGCAAAAAGGTTGAGGAAATAAAGGAAAAGACTAAATCATGGTGACATATAGACACAGAGAGAAAATACAAAAAGCGAGGGCACGAAGGAAAGACAAGAAATGATTAAAAAACAGGTAGACAAAAAAAAGACTGCGAATGGGATGAAAGTAGACAGCGTATTTTAAAAGCAACGGTGATTAAGGAAATAAGGAAAAAGATTTAAAAATAGCGACGGCAAACTACAACAGAGGCCTAGAAAGAAAACCTATACAGCGATGGCACATGAGAAAGAGAAGAAATAGTAAAAAAGACAGCAAAGGGAATAAAAGCAGGCCTAGAAACAACTTGTCAAACGCGGTAGGCATTAGGGAAATAAAGGAAAATATTACAAAATCGGAACAGCACACTAAAACAGACGTAGAAAGAAAATTTAAAAAGCGACAGCACTAAGGAAAGACTAAGGAATTAAAATTTAGGGAAAGGGAACCCAATAAAGGGAATTGTTGAAAGAGAAATTAAATCGCGATGGGGTACAAGAAATACAGGGAAGAATGAAAAAAAAAATTCAAGAAAAGGAGCCAGGTAGAGGGAGACGTAGAAGGGATTTTAAAAAGCAACTGAGTACAAGAAACATAGACAAGAATTAAAACATAGGGACAGGGAGATGGACGGAGGGCAAAGCAGACAGAATATTTTAACAGTGATCGGGTACAAGAAACACAGGAGTGTTAAAAAACCAGGGACTGGGAGGTGGATAGAAGGAAACATAGAAAGAAAATTTAAAAAGCGATGGGGACCAGGAGAGTGAAAGAAATTAAAAATAGGCACAGGGTGTTGGAGAGAGGTAAACATAGAAAGATAACTTAAAATGCAACGGGGTACAAGGAACACAGGAAAGCATGAAAAAGTAGGACGAGGGAGCTGCCGAGAGGAAAACGGAGAACAAAAAATCGATAGGTGAAGTGGTACAGGGCAGAGTTGGCAGAAGAGTGACAAGTTTTGGGAGGCAGACAGGCAGGTGGGCTGGCAGAGAGGGAGACAGAAGCAGGGACAGGCAGGGAGGCAGGCAGAGAGCCGGGGAAGGGCGGCAGAGGTGGGCCGGGACGCACACGAGGGAACATGTGACTCACCACAGCTCCTGGCACTGGCAGGAGACCTTCACCACCCCAAGGCTTTTCAGTCTGCCTCAGCAGCAGGCGCCTCGATGCTCCTCCGCCGTGAGGCTTCCCAGTGGCTCACGCATGCAGCCAGTGGAGGCACCGAGCTCCCAGCGCTGTGTGCTGGTGGTGCGTTCTGTCAGGGACGGCTCGGTGAGATCCTTCATTGCTGCAGGGACTGGCCACGCCTGGCCAGAGGCACCTGCCTGCGGGGCCCCCTCAGATTCCCTCCTCAGCCAGCTCCCCTTTGGCAGCTCCCTCAGGAAGGCATGCCCTGGTGGCAGCCCCCTTTACAGCTAGAGCCCCTTCACACAGCAGGCCAGCCCCACCCTCAGCCTCACTGGCCACACCTGGGACTGCCCCAGCTCCAGGCCCAGCTGGAGCCCATTGGCAACAGGGGCCCCTGCCAAAGCCCCCAGCACATCCCCCCTCCCTGCACCTGTCCACAGCCACGAGCTCTGCACCCAGGGGCTGCAAACACATCCAGGGGCACAGAGGAGGCAGGAAAAGTGTATTCATTAAAGCACATCATAGGGAATCCCGGCAGTGAGCTGGCTCCAAGGCTCAGCGCCCCAAGGCAGCAGGACAGAGGGAAACAAGGGAAGCGGAAAGCGGAAGGAAGGTAGGTAGAGAAGAGGTGTGGGACAGGGAGCCAGAAAATGGGATGCTGGGAACAAAAAAAGAGGGACAGGGAGCCGCACGAGGGTGGAGAGAGAGAGAAATGGAGGGCAACGAGGAGGAGGAGGATGGAGAGATGGAGCACGAGAACCAGAGGAACAGGGAGATGGAGCCATAAACAAGAGGGGGAGGGAGCAGGGGTGAGAGATGGAAGGGTCCGAGCAGGACGACAGGACAGCAGAGAGGGACAGAGAGGAGGAGACACCCACAGGCAGGAGACAGAGAGACGGAGGAGGGGGATTTTTCCACGGTAGGGAACTGGATAAGCCAAGGGATTAAGAGAGGACAAAAATCAAAGAAGAGAGACAGTGATCAAAATAAACAGAGGCATACGAAGAAAATTTATTAAGTGAAGCGCAGGCTGCAGGACAGACAGGAAAGAATTAACAAATCAACACATTGGATACAATAAAATTAGATATCGAAAAAACTAAAAAGCCACCTCTATTAGGAAAGACAAGAAAAAACTAAAAAATAAAGAAAGGATGGCAAAGAGGGAGAGACACATACAAAGTACATTGAAAAAGCAACGGGGTACACAACATACTGAGAACTGCTGAAAAATACGGATAGGAAGCTTGACACAGAAAGACAATTATTTCAAAAGCAACTAGGTAGAGGACTAGCAGGAAACAATTGGGGAAAAAAAAAAAGACAGCAACCTAGATAAAAGTAGATAAAAGAAGCAAAACTTTCAAAGCCAAGGGACTAAGAGAGAAAAGCATTAAAAAAATAGCAATTGCAAACTAAACAAAGAGAGACCAAAATTGTGAAGAGCAACTGCACTAAGGAAAGACAAGAAACAATTAAAGAATAAAGACAGTGAATGGGATAAAGGTAGACAGACAATTTTAAAAGCAACAGGGTTTAGGGAAATAGAGAAAAGAATTAAAAATAGGGACAGCAAACTAAGATGGTGACGTACGACGAAAATTTAAAAAGCGACGGCACTAATGAAAGGCAAGCAACAATTAAAACCGTAGACGGGATGAAAGTAGACTGAAAATCTTAAAAGCAATGGGGACTGAAGAAATGACAAAAAAATTTAAAAAAAGGGACGGTGAACTAAACCGGAGGTGTAGAAAGAAAATCTAAAAAGCAACGGCACTGAGGAAAGTAAAGAAATAATGAGAAATGAAGATAACGAAGGGAATAAAAGGAGGCCTAGAACTACCATTGAAAGAGCGAGGGGGATTAGGGAAATAAAGGGAAAAAATAAAAGATAGGGACAGTAAACTAAGAGAGATGTAGAAAAAAAACTTTAAAAAGCAAGGGCGCTAGGGAAAGAGAAGAAAAAATTAACAGAAAACGCAGCAAAATAAAGACAGCAAACATGATAAAAGTAGAAAATTTAAAAGCGATGGGCATTACGGAAATAAATGGAAAAAAATTTAAAAACAGGAACAGCAAACTGAAACAGATGTAGCAAGAAAATTTATAAAGGGCCAGCACAAAGGAAAGCTAAGTAACAATTAAAAAATAAAGATGGCAAACAGGATAAAATTAGACAGAAAATTGTAAAAGCAACAGGGATTAAGGAAAGAAGGGAAAAATTAAAACACAGCAACATTGAACTAAAATGGAGAAGTAGAAAGCAATTTTAAAAGCCTACAGCACAAAGGACAGACAAGACATAATTAAAAATAAAGACATCGAAGGGAAAAAAAGTAGGCATAGAAAACACATTTTAAAAGCGATGGGAATTAGGGGGGGAAGGAAAAAAAAAAGGTAGGCATTAGGGAAATAAAGGAAAAAATTATGACATCGGAACAGCAAAGTGAAACAGAGATGCAGAAAGAAAATTTAAATAGCGACGGCACTAAGGAACGGCAAGAAATAATTTTAAAAACCCAGCAAAGGGCATAAAAGCGGGCGTCGAAAGAACATTTAAAAAGTGGCGGGGATTTGGGAAAGGAAGAGAAAAATGAGGAAATAGGGACCGCGAACTAAAAGAGACGTAGAAAGAGAATTTAAAAGACGACTGCGCTAAGGAAAGACGAGAAATAATTAAAAGAAGAGACAGCGAACGGGATAGAAGTAGAAAATGTAAAAAGCAATGGGGATTAGGGAAAGAAACCAAAAGAATTTAAAAGCCGGGACAGCGAACTAAAAGAGATGTAGAAAGAAAATTTGAAAAGCCACGGCGCTAATAAAGACAAGAAATAACTAAAAAATAAAGACAGCGAACGGAATAAAAGCAGACGGAAAATTTTAGAAGCAAATAAGATTAGGGAAATAAGGAAGAAATTGAAGCGTAGCAACATTGACCTAAAACAGATAGGTAGGGAAAAAAAATCTAAAAGCGATGGCACTGAGGCAAACCAAGAAAAAATAACTGAAAAGACAGCAAACAGAGTAAAAGTAGACAGAAAAGTTAAAAAGCAACTAAGGGCACTAAGGAAAAACAAGAAAAAATACTTTAAGAATACAGAATGTGAATGAGATAGAAGTAGAAAATTTAAAAAGCCAAGAGATTAATAGAGGAAAGAACTGGACGAGAGGGAAAGTAAACTGAAACTCAGACATGGACAGAAAATCTAAAAGGCAACGGCACTAAGGAAAGACAAGAAATAATTAGAAAGAAAGATATCAAAGGGAAAAAAAGTAGACGTAGAAAACACATTTTAAAAGCGATGGGAATTGGGGGGGGGGAAGGGGGAAAAAAAACCAAACAGGGAGAGCAAACTAAAAGAGAGGTTGAGAGAAAAATTTAAAAGCAGCGGCACTAAGGAAAGAGAAGAAATCATTAAAGAATAAAGGCAGTGAACGGCATAAAAGTCAAACAGAAAGTGTTAAAAGCCGTGGATTAAAGAAATGAGGAAAAAATTTAAAAGTGGCGACGGCGAACTAAAACGGAGACGTCGAAAGAAAATCTAAAAAGCCATGGCACTAAGGAAAACCAAGGAAAAATAATTAAAAACTAAAGAGAGCGAACGAGATAAACGTAGAAAATTTTCAAAGCAAGGGGGATGAAGGAAATAAGGAAAAACTTTAAAAAATAGCGACGGCAAACTACAACGAAGACGCAGAAAGAAGATCTAAAAAGCGATGGCACAGAAGCCAGAGAAGAAACAATGGAAAAAAAAGGCAGCAAAGGGAATAAAAGTAGGCACAGAAAGAACATTTCAAGAGCAGACAGAAACAGAAAATTCAAAAAGCGAGGGCACGAAGGAAAGACAAGAAATAATGAAAAAAGAAAGGCAGACAAAAAAAAGACTGCAAACGGGATGGAAGTAGACAGCAAATTTTAAAAGCAACGGTGATTAAGGAAATAGGGAAAAAGATTTAAAAATAGCAACGGCAAACTACAACAGAGACCTAGAAAGAAAACCTATACAGCGACTGCACATAAGAAAGAGAAAAAATAGAAAAAAGGACAGCAAAGGGAATAAAAGCAGGCATAGAAACAAGTTGTCAAAGGCGGTAGGCATTAGGGAAACGCGGTAGGCATTAGGGAAACGCGGTAGGCGTTAAAGGGAAAAAAAATACGCTTGCTGGCAGGGCAGGGTGAGGAGCAGAGCAGCCCTTGACGCTGGGCAAGCGCTGCTCAGCTGTAACTAACACATCCCTGTGCTATCAATGCTGTCTTCAGCACAACCCCAAAACGTAGCCCCGTACCAGCTACTGTGAAGAAAACTAACTCTATCCCATCCAAAACCAGCACACACAGAAATAAAATTTAACAAGTTGTGCTACAGGGAACACAGGAAAAAAAAAAATTAAAAAGGGGGACAGAAAACTAGATCAACAGAGGTGTAGAAAGAAAGTTTAAAAAGTGATGGGGTACCGGAGAGACAGGAACACAATGAAAAACAGGCACAGCAAACATAATAAATGTTGATATAGAAAGAAAATGCAATAAGCGATGGCGTTAAGAAAGACAAGAAAAAACCTTAAAAATAAGGATAGGGTAAAAAAAAAATTAGAGACTCACACGGAAAGAAAAATTTTTTGAAGTGACGTGGAACACGACAGACAGGAATAAATTCAAACGTGTGGATAGGGAGCTTGATAAAAGTAGACATAGAATGGAAACTGAAAAAGCAACGGGGTTCCGGACAGACAGGAAAAAAATTAAAAATAAAAAGACAGTGAATTGGTTAAAGTAGGCACAGAAAGAAAATTTTAAAAGCCACTGGGTAAAGGACAACCAGGGGAAAAAAAAAATTGAAACAAAAAATTGGGTCAAAGTTGACATGGCAAGAAAGTTTCAAAAGCAAAGGCAATAAAGAAAGACCAGAAAAAAACCTGTAAAATAGGGGTAGGGTGATGAGAGGGAGACACAGAAAGAAAATTATAAAAGCAAAGGCATTAAGGAAAGACAAGAACAAGTTACAAAATAGAAAAGGAGAAATACACAGAGAGACATAGAAAACTTCAAAAGCAATGGGGTACACGACAGACAGGAAACAAATAAAAAAGACAGACAGTGAATTGGTTAAAGTAGACATGGAAAGAAAATTTCAAAAGCGACGAGGTACAGGATAAACAGGACGACATAAAAAATAGGGAGAGCAAAGTGGATAAACTTTGACATAGAAAGAAAACTTAGAATGCGACGGCTTTAAGGAAAGACAAGAATAAATAGAAAATAAGAACACGGGGAAAAAAAGAGACATGCATAAAAGTAAATTTGAAAAGCAACGGGATACATGACACAGGAAAGGATTAAAAAATATGGATGGGGAGCTTGACAAAAGTAGACATAGAAAGAAAACTGAAGCAGCAACAGAGTACAGGACAGACAGGAGAGCATTAGAAAATAAAGATGGTGGTCTGGACAAAAGTGGCCACAGAAACAAGACTTAAAATTGACAGGGTATACCCTGTCATGGGGTATACCATATAGATGGCAAAAAATTAAAAGAGAAGGACAGGAAACTAAATAAATGGAGACCTAGAAAGAAAATATTTAAAGCAACCGGGTACGGGACCAAGAGGGAGGAATTAAAAAATAGGGACAGGGAATCAGATAGAGGGAGGCAGAAAGAAATTTTAAAAAAGTGACGGGCTACAAGAAACACAGGAAATATAAGAACAGGGGGCAGAAGAGAAGGAAGTGTTGAAAGAAGATTTTAAAAGTGACAGGGTATATGGAAAAATGGGAGGAACTAAAATTTAGGGAAAGGGAACCCGATAAAGGCAATTGTTGAAAGAGAAATTAATGGAGGCACCAGAGGATGATAAGAGCACTCTGAGGCACTAACAAACCCGAGGAAGGGTTTCTGAGGGAACGAGAGAGGATCAAAGTCCGTGACGGAGCTAAAACAGGGCTGCAGTACACAAAGGTGGTCTCGGGAGGCATGGTGACTGGGAGTGTTACCGTAAGTCGGCAAGATACGAACTTTCTAAGACTCAATTTGAAGTGTAGAAAGCAGGCGCTTCTTTATTGCAGCACTGGACGCACAGGGGATCGCTCCGCCTAGCGCGCGTGCTTACTTTCTCCACTGTAGTAATTATACACAATCAAAATAGACATATTCACCGTATTTCCAAGAAATGATTATCATATTCATATGATTTCCAGAAACTCATTAATATACGTAAATACTCGGGACACATGCGCCTTCAGGTACACAGGTGGTCGTCTGAGGTCCTCTGGTGGTCGTCCATAGTCTTCCTCATGGTGTCCGCTAGTTGAATCCGATCTTTGCGCATGCTCAGCTCAGTTGCAAAGGCCCATTCTTGGAATCTTGTAAAGTTTTTCTCAGTTTACTGACCAGGCCTACAACCTACCACCCTCTTGACAAGCGAATCCTGCTCCTTCACAATGCCACATTGTTCAACAGTTAGTTTATAATTAAATCAGATATATAAATCATACCTAGTTACCGTTACACAAAATACATGGTTTTATTTTCCTTAATTGCTCTCTTATACAATTCTATCAATATCTACACTTAAATGAATCATTTATCATGTCTATTAATATCTACTGATTGGCATCCTTGATTCTTTAATCAAGATGGGAAGGGTGAAAGGATTTCCAAGCAGCATCACTGGTGCATAACAGGTTCCTATAATTACAGAACTCAACAAAACTTTCTCTATTCAAGTCTTCATTGTTTCATCCTTGACCCGAAACAGAGACTACTTGGTAAGGGTCCTATGGTTGCAAGTTTCAGAACAAACAACATTCTAACATTCTACTTCTATCATAACTAAATTTAGGGATTTTACAACAGGAGCAGAGAGGTCATGAAAGGCTCGGAGACATAAGAGAGATTAAAAGGGAGGCAGAGTGCTACCACAATGCTGTGGAGCACAAGGAAGGTCTCGGGAGGCATCCTAGATGGCAGAGAGAAGAAAAAGAATGCTCTCTTTTGAGAGCAGAGTTCTTAGGAGAGGTGCGATTGCAACAGGACGGGTCCAAAGGGGGCTTAGAGAGCTAAAAGTGTGCTGCAGAGAACATCAGGAGGCATCGTGACAGTAGCAGAGGGGTTCTGAGAGGGACAGACAAAAGAAGGCTTGAGGACATGATGAAGAAGTCCAGAGGGGATGTGAACAGACCACAGATATCCTCAGGGGACCAGGGACTGAACAGAGGTATCCTAGCAAGCACAGAAGACAACATGACTGTTCCGGAGATGAAATCGACGGCATCGGGAAAGGTTCCCAGGGAGCGAGAAGGGCACCAAGTGTGCTACAGAGCCAAAAGAGAGCTGCGGGGCACGAGGCTGTGCTCGGGAGACACGATGACGGCAGGAGAAGGGTGCCGAGAGTGAAAGAGGAAAGTGACTCTGGGACCCAATGCCAAACTCGGGAAGGTGTCCCAGCAACGTACAGATGTGCTCAGGGGATGAGCGACGGAATGGAGACAACCTAGATGGCGTTGAATTTGAATAAGGTAAAAGAGCGTGGGGCACAGAGACAGCCTGAGGAAGGGTTCTGTCTGAATAGGAGAGATACAAAGAGGGCTGCAGAGCTCCAGGGGTGCCGTGGGGCACGAGGACAGTCTCGGGAGGCGTCGCGACAGGAACGAGAGGGCTGGGGGCGCGGTCTGAGCACGGACAGAGAGACAAGCGAAGGATTGCTGACACAATGAGGTACTCCAGAGGGGATGTGAACAGAGTACAGACGTACTCAGGGGACCAAACGGAGGCATCAGACATGGCAGAGGGGGAAGGTGAGAAAGTGCTCTGGGACAAAATGAAAGCCTGAGGAGGAGTTGTCTCTGGATAAGAAAGACACAACGCCTGCTGCAGAACTGAAGGATGGCCATGGAGTGCAAGGACGCTCACAGGAAGCATTGTGACAGAGACAGAGGGGTGCTGAGGTGGCCAGAGAGAAGGCTCGAGGGCACAAAGGGACTCGGGAGGGGATTTGAACAGAGTACAGATGTTGTGAGGGAGACACTGACCCATTGGAGGCCGTCGAGATGGAGGAGAGGACAGAAACACTACTCTGAGGAAGAAGGATAACCTGAGATGTTCTAACAAACCAAGGGGGTACGAATTACACTCCAGAAATAAAAGCGTGCCGAGGAGACCGTCTAAAGCCTCGGGATGAACTGAGAGAAGAGAAGAGAGAGAAGAGAAGAGAATGAGAAGAGAAGAGAAGAGAAGAGAAGAGAAGAGAAGAGAAGAGAAGAGAAGAGAAGAGAAGAGAAGAGAAGAGAAGAGAAGAGAAGAGAAGAGAAGAGAAGAGAAGAGAAGAGAAGAGAAGAGAAGAGAAGAGAAGAGAAGAGAAGAGAAGAGAAGGAGAAGAGAAGAGAGAAGAGAAGAGAAGAGAAGAGAAGAGAAGAGAAGAGAAGAGAAGAGAAGAGAAGAGAAGAGAAAAAAATAAGACACAAAGAAAATTTAAAAGGCGACAAGGTATGTGACAAACAAAAAAGAATGAAAAGCCAGGATGTACAGTTGTTAAAGGTAGACATAGAAAGAAAATTTTAAAAGCAAAATGGGACAAGGCAGAGGAGAAAAAAATGTAAAAATAGGGACAGAAAGCTAGATAAAAGTAGGCATAGAAAAAAAAATTGAAAAATGAAGGCATTAAAGGAGGAAAAAGTTAAAAAATAGGGACAACAAACTAAATAAACAGCGACATAGAAAGAAAATCTAAAAATTGAGAGAGTACCCAAAAGACAAGAGAGAATTTAAAAATAGGGACAGGAACTGTATGAAAGCAAACGTAGAAAAAAATTTAAAAAGCAAAAAGGTTGAGGAAATAAAGGAAAAAAGACTAAATCATGGTGACATATAGACACAGAGAGAAAATACAAAAAGCGAGGGCACGAAGGAAAGACAAGAAATGATTAAAAAACAGTAGACAAAAAAAAGACTGCGAATGGGATGAAAGTAGACAGCGTATTTTAAAAGCAACGGTGATTAAGGAAATAAGGAAAAAGATTTAAAAATAGCGACGGCAAACTACAACAGAGGCCTAGAAAGAAAACCTATACAGCGATGCACATGAGAAAGAGAAGAAATAGTAAAAAAAGACAGCAAAGGGGAATAAAAGCAGGCCTAGAAACAACTTGTCAAAGAACGCGGTAGGCATTAGGGAAATAAAGGAAAATATTACAAAATCGGAACAGCACACTAAAACAGACGTAGAAAGAAAATTTAAAAAGCGACAGCACTAAGGAAGACTAAGGAATTAAATTTAGGGAAAGGGAACCCAATAAAGGGAATTGTTGAAAGAGAAATTAAATCGCGATGGGGTACAAGAAATACAGGGAAGAATGAAAAAAAAAATTCAAGAAAAGGAGCCAGGTAGAGGGAGACGTAGAAGGGATTTTAAAAAGCAACTGAGTACAAGAAACATAGACAAGAATTAAAACATAGGGGACAGGGAGATGGACGGAGGGCAAAGCAGACAGAATATTTTAACAGTGATCGGGTACAAGAAACACAGGAGTGTTAAAAAACCAGGGACTGGGAGGTGGATAGAAGGAAACATAGAAAGAAAATTTAAAAAGCGATGGGGACCAGGAGAGTGAAAGAAATTAAAAAATAGGCACAGGGTGTTGGAGAGAGGTAAACATAGAAAGATAACCTAAAATGCAACGGGTACAAGGAACACAGGAAAGCATGAAAAAGTAGGACGAGGGAGCTGCCGAGAGGAAAACGGAGAACAAAAAATCGATAGGTGAAGTGGCACAGGGCAGAGTTGGCAGAAGAGTGACAAGTTTTGGGGAGGCAGACAGGCAGGTGGGCTGGCAGAGAGGGAGACAGAAGCAGGGACAGGCAGGGAGGCAGGCAGAGAGCCGGGGAAGGGCGGCAGAGGTGGGCCGGGACGCACACGAGGGAACATGTGACTCACCACAGCTCCTGGCACTGGCAGGAGACCTTCACCACCCCAAGGCTTTTCAGGTCTGCCTCAGCAGCAGGCCGCCTCGATGCTCCTCCGCCGTGAGGCTTCCCAGTGGCTCACGCATGCAGCCAGTGGAGGCACCGAGCTCCCAGCGCTGTGTGCTGGTGGTGCGTTCTGTCAGGGACGGCTCGGTGAGATCCTTCATTGCTGCAGGGACTGGCCACGCCTGGCCAGAGGCACCTGCCTGCGGGGGCCCCCTCAGATTCCCTCCTCAGCCAGCTCCCCTTTGGCAGCTCCCTCAGGAAGGCATGCCCTGGTGGCAGCCCCCTTTACAGCTAGAGCCCCTTCACACAGCAGGGCCAGCCCCACCCTCAGCCTCACTGGCCACACCTGGGACTGCCCCAGCTCCAGGCCCAGCTGGAGCCCATTGGCAACAGGGGCCCCTGCCAAAGCCCCCAGCACATCCCCCCTCCCTGCACCTGTCCACAGCCACGAGCTCTGCACCCAGGGGCTGCAAACACATCGAGGGGCACAGAGGAGGCAGGAAAAGTGTATTCATTAAAGCACATCATAGGGAATCCCGGCAGTGAGCTGGCTCCAAGGCTCAGCGCCCCAAGGCAGCAGGACAGAGGGAAACAAGGGAAGCAGAAAGCGGAAGGAAGGTAGGTAGAGAAGAGGTGTGGGACAGGGAGCCAGAAAATGGGATGCTGGGAACAAAAAAAGAGGGACAGGGAGCCGCACGAGGGTGGAGAGAGAGAGAAATGGAGGGCAACGAGGAGGAGGAGGATGGAGAGATGGAGCACGAGAACCAGAGGAACAGGGAGATGGAGCCATAAACAAGAGGGGGAGGGAGCAGGGGTGAGAGATGGAAGGGTCCGAGCAGGACGACAGGACAGCAGAGAGGGACAGAGAGGAGGAGACACCCACAGGCAGGAGACAGAGAGACGGAGGAGGGGGATTTTTCCACGGTAGGGAACTGGATAAGCCAAGGGATTAAGAGAGGACAAAAATCAAAGAAGAGAGACAGTGATCAAAATAAACAGAGGCATATTAAGTGAAGCGCAGGCTGCAGGACAGACAGGAAAGAATTAACAAATCAACACATTGGATACAATAAAATTAGATATCGAAAAAACTAAAAAGCCACCTCTATTAGGAAAGACAAGAAAAAACTAAAAAATAAAGAAAGGATGGCAAAGAGGGAGAGACACATACAAAGTACATTGAAAAAGCAACGGGGTACACAACATACTGAGAACTGCTGAAAAATACGGATAGGAAGCTTGACACAGAAAGACAATTATTTCAAAAGCAACTAGGTAGAGGACTAGCAGGAAACAATTGGGGAAAAAAAAAAAAAGACAGCAACCTAGATAAAAGTAGATAAAAGAAGCAAAACTTTCAAAGCCAAGGGACTAAGAGAGAAAAGCATTAAAAAAATAGCAATTGCAAACTAAACAAAGAGAGACCAAAATTGTGAAGAGCAACTGCACTAAGGAAAGACAAGAAACAATTAAAGAATAAAGACAGTGAATGGGATAAAGGTAGACAGACAATTTTAAAAGCAACAGGGTTTAGGGAAATAGAGAAAAGAATTAAAAATAGGGACAGCAAACTAAGATGGTGACGTACGACAAAAATTTAAAAAGCGACGGCACTAATGAAAGGCAAGCAACAATTAAAACCGTAGACGGGATGAAAGTAGACTGAAAATCTTAAAAGCAATGGGGACTGAAGAAATGACGAAAAAATTTAAAAAAAGGGACGGTGAACTAAACCGGAGGTGTAGAAAGAAAATCTAAAAAGCAACGGCACTGAGGAAAGTAAAGAAATAATGAGAAATGAAGATAACGAAGGGAATAAAAGGAGGCCTAGAACTACCATTGAAAGAGCGAGGGGGATTAGGGAAATAAAGGGAAAAAATAAAAGATAGGGACAGTAAACTAAGAGAGATGTAGAAAAAAAACTTTAAAAAGCAAGGGCACTAGGGAAAGAGAAGAAAAAATTAACAGAAAATGCAGCAAAATAAAGACAGCAAACATGATAAAAGTAGAAAATTTAAAAGCGACGGGCATTACGGAAATAAATGGAAAAAAATTTAAAAACAGGAACAGCAAACTGAAACAGATGTAGCAAGAAAATTTATAAAGGGCCAGCACAAAGGAAAGCTAAGTAACAATTAAAAAATAAAGATGGCAAACAGGATAAAATTAGACAGAAAATTGTAAAAGCAACAGGGATTAAGGAAAGAAGGGAAAAATTAAAACACAGCAACATTGAACTAAAATGGAGAAGTAGAAAGCAATTTTAAAAGCCTACAGCACAAAGGACAGACAAGACATAATTAAAAATAAAGACATCGAAGGGAAAAAAAGTAGGCATAGAAAACACATTTTAAAAGCGATGGGAATTAGGGGGGGAAGGAAAAAAAAAAAGGTAGGCATTAGGGAAATAAAGGAAAAAATTATGACATCGGAACAGCAAAGTGAAACAGAGATGCAGAAAGAAAATTTAAATAGCGACGGCACTAAGGAACGACAAGAAATCATTTTAAAAACCCAGCAAAGGGCATAAAAGCGGGCGTCGAAAGAACATTTAAAAAGTGGGGGGGATTTGGGAAAGGAAGAGAAAAATGAGGAAATAGGGACCGCGAACTAAAAGAGACGTAGAAAGAGAATTTAAAAGACGACTGCGCTAAGGAAAGACGAGAAATAATTAAAAGAAGAGACAGCGAACGGGATAGAAGTAGAAAATGTAAAAAGCAATGGGGATTAGGGAAAGAAACCAAAAGAATTTAAAAGCCGGGACAGCGAACTAAAAGAGATGTAGAAAGAAAATTTGAAAAGCCACGGCGCTAATAAAGACAAGAAATAACTAAAAAATAAAGACAGCGAACGGAATAAAAGCAGACGGAAAATTTTAGAAGCAAATAAGATTAGGGAAATAAGGAAGAAATTGAAGCGTAGCAACATTGACCTAAAACAGATAGGTAGGGAAAAAAAATCTAAAAAGCGATGGCACTGAGGCAAACCAAGAAAAAATAACTGAAAAGACAGCAAACAGAGTAAAAGTAGACAGAAAAGTTAAAAAGCAACTAAGGGCACTAAGGAAAAACAAGAAAAAATACTTTAAGAATACAGAATGTGAATGAGATAGAAGTAGAAAATTTAAAAAGCCAAGAGATTAATAGAGGAAAGAACTGGACGAGAGGGAAAGTAAACTGAAACTCAGACATGGACAGAAAATCTAAAAGGCAACGGCACTAAGGAAAGACAAGAAATAATTAGAAAGAAAGATATCGAAGGGAAAAAAAGTAGACGTAGAAAACACATTTTAAAAGCGATGGGAATTGGGGGGGGAAAGGGGGAAAAAAACCAAACAGGGAGAGCAAACTAAAAGAGAGGTTGAGAGAAAAATTTAAAAGCAGCGGCACTAAGGAAAGAGAAGAAATCATTAAAGAATAAAGGCAGTGAACGGCATAAAAGTCAAACAGAAAGTGTTAAAAGCCGCGGGGATTAAAGAAATGAGGAAAAAATTTAAAAGTGGCGACGGCGAACTAAAACGGAGACGTCGAAAGAAAATCTAAAAAGCCATGGCACTAAGGAAAACCAAGGAAAAATAATTAAAAACTAAAGAGAGCGAACGAGATAAACGTAGAAAATTTTCAAAGCAAGGGGGATGAAGGAAATAAGGAAAAACTTTAAAAAATAGCGACGGCAAACTACAACGAAGACGCAGAAAGAAGATCTAAAAAGCGATGGCACAGAAGGCAGAGAAGAAACAATGGAAAAAAAAGGCAGCAAAGGGAATAAAAGTAGGCACAGAAAGAACATTTCAAGAGCAGACAGAAACAGAAAATTCAAAAAGCGAGGGCACGAAGGAAAGACAAGAAATAATGAAAAAAGAAAGGCAGACAAAAAAAAGACTGCAAACGGGATGGAAGTAGACAGCAAATTTTAAAAGCAACGGTGATTAAGGAAATAGGGAAAAAGATTTAAAAATAGCAACGGCAAACTACAACAGAGACCTAGAAAGAAAACCTATACAGCGACTGCACATAAGAAAGAGAAAAAATAGAAAAAAGGACAGCAAAGGGAATAAAAGCAGGCATAGAAACAAGTTGTCAAAGGCGGTAGGCATTAGGGAAACGCGGTAGGCGTAAAGGGAAAAAAAATACGCTTGCTGGCAGGGCAGGGTGAGGAGCAGAGCAGCCCTTGACGCTGGGCAAGCGCTGCTCAGCTGTAACTAACACATCCCTGTGCTATCAATGCTGTCTTCAGCACAACCCCAAAACGTAGCCCCGTACCAGCTACTGTGAAGAAAACTAACTCTATCCCATCCAAAACCAGCACACACAGAAATAAAATTTAACAAGTTGTGCTACAGGGAACACAGGAAAAAAAAAAATTAAAAAGGGGGACAGAAAACTAGATCAACAGAGGCGTAGAAAGAAAGTTTAAAAAGTGATGGGGTACCGGAGAGACAGGAACACAATGAAAAACAGGCACAGCAAACATAATAAATGTTGATATAGAAAGAAAATGCAATAAGCGATGGCGTTAAGAAAGACAAGAAAAAAAACTTAAAAATAAGGATAGGGTAAAAAAAAAAATTAGAGACTCACACGGAAAGAAAAATTTTTTGAAGTGACGTGGAACACGACAGACAGGAATAAATTCAAACGTGTGGATAGGGAGCTTGATAAAAGTAGACATAGAATGGAAACTGAAAAAGCAACGGGGTTCCGGACAGACAGGAAAAAAATTAAAAATAAAAAGACAGTGAATTGGTTAAAGTAGGCACAGAAAGAAAATTTTAAAAGCCACTGGGTAAAGGACAACCAGGGGGAAAAAAAAAATTGAAACAAAAAATTGGGTCAAAGTTGACATGGCAAGAAAGTTTCAAAAGCAAAGGCAATAAAGAAAGACCAGAAAAAAACCTGTAAAATAGGGGTAGGGTGATGAGAGGGAGACACAGAAAGAAAATTATAAAAGCAAAGGCATTAAGGAAAGACAAGAACAAGTTACAAAATAGAAAAGGGAGAAATACACAGAGAGACATAGAAAACTTCAAAAGCAATGGGGTACACGACAGACAGGAAACAAATAAAAAAGACAGACAGTGAATTGGTTAAAGTAGACATGGAAAGAAAATTTCAAAAGCGACGAGGTACAGGATAAACAGGACGACATAAAAAATAGGGAGAGCAAAGTGGATAAACTTTGACATAGAAAGAAAACTTAGAATGCGACGGCTTTAAGGAAAGACAAGAATAAATAGAAAATAAGAACACGGGGAAAAAAAGAGACATGCATAAAAGTAAATTTGAAAAGCAACGGGATACATGACACAGGAAAGGATTAAAAAATATGGATGGGGAGCTTGACAAAAGTAGACATAGAAAGAAAACTGGAGCAGCAACAAAGTACAGGACAGACAGGAGAGCATTAGAAAATAAAGATGGTGGTCTGGACAAAAGTGGCCACAGAAACAAGACTTAAAATTGACAGGGTATAGTATAGATGGCAAAAAATTAAAAGAGAAGGACAGGAAACTAAATAAATGGAGACCTAGAAAGAAAATATTTAAAGCAACCGGGTACGGGACCAAGAGGGAGGAATTAAAAAATAGGGACAGGGAATCAGATAGAGGGAGGCAGAAAGAAATTTTAAAAAAGTGACGGGCTACAAGAAACACAGGAAATATAAGAACAGGGGGCAGAAGAGAAGGAAGTGTTGAAAGAAGATTTTAAAAGTGACAGGGTATATGGAAAAATGGGAGGAACTAAAATTTAGGGAAAGGGAACCCGATAAAGGCAATTGTTGAAAGAGAAATTAATGGAGGCACCAGAGGATGATAAGAGCACTCTGAGGCACTAACAAACCCGAGGAAGGGTTTCTGAGGGAACGAGAGAGGATCAAAGTCCGTGACGGAGCTAAAACAGGGCTGCAGTACACAAAGGTGGTCTCGGGAGGCATGGTGACTGGGAGTGTTACCGTAAGTCGGCAAGATACGAACTTTCTAAGACTCAATTTGAAGTGTAGAAAGCAGGCGCTTCTTTATTGCAGCACTGGACGCACAGGGGATCGCTCCGCCTAGCGCGCGTGCTTACTTTCTCCACTGTAGTAATTATACACAATCAAAATAGACATATTCACCGTATTTCCAAGAAATGATTATCATATTCATATGATTTCCAGAAACTCATTAATATACGTAAATACTCGGGACACATGCGCCTTCAGGTACACAGGTGGTCGTCTGAGGTCCTCTGGTGGTCGTCCATAGTCTTCCTCATGGTGTCCGCTAGTTGAATCCGATCTTTGCGCATGCTCAGCTCAGTTGCAAAGGCCCATTCTTGGAATCTTGTAAAGTTTTTCTCAGTTTACTGACCAGGCCTACAACCTACCACCCTCTTGACAAGCGAATCCTGCTCCTTCACAATGCCACATTGTTCAACAGTTAGTTTATAATTAAATCAGATATATAAATCATACCTAGTTACCGTTACACAAAATACATGGTTTTATTTTCCTTAATTGCTCTCTTATACAATTCTATCAATATCTACACTTAAATGAATCATTTATCATGTCTATTAATATCTACTGATTGGCATCCTTGATTCTTTAATCAAGATGGGAAGGGTGAAAGGATTTCCAAGCAGCATCACTGGTGCATAACAGGTTCCTATAATTACAGAACTCAACAAAACTTTCTCTATTCAAGTCTTCATTGTTTCATCCTTGACCCGAAACAGAGACTACTTGGTAAGGGTCCTATGGTTGCAAGTTTCAGAACAAACAACATTCTAACATTCTACTTCTATCATAACTAAATTTAGGGATTTTACAACAGGAGCAGAGAGGTCATGAAAGGCTCGGAGACATAAGAGAGATTAAAAGGGAGGCAGAGTGCTACCACAATGCTGTGGAGCACAAGGAAGGTCTCGGGAGGCATCCTAGATGGCAGAGAGAAGAAAAAGAATGCTCTCTTTTGAGAGCAGAGTTCTTAGGAGAGGTGCGATTGCAACAGAACGGGTCCAAAGGGGGCTTAGAGAGCTAAAAGTGTGCTGCAGAGAACATCAGGAGGCATCGTGACAGTAGCAGAGGGGTTCTGAGAGGGACAGACAAAAGAAGGCTTGAGGACATGATGAAGAAGTCCAGAGGGGATTTGAACAGACCACAGATATCCTCAGGGGACCAGGGACTGAACAGAGGTATCCTAGCAAGCACAGAAGACAACATGACTGTTCCGGAGATGAAATCGACGGCATCGGGAAAGGTTCCCAGGGAGCGAGAAGGGCACCAAGTGTGCTACAGAGCCAAAAGAGAGCTGTGGGGCACGAGGCTGTGCTCGGGAGACACGATGACGGCAGGAGAAGGGTGCCGAGAGTGAAAGAGAAAGTGACTCTGGGACCCAATGCCAAACTCGGGAAGGTGTCCCAGCAACGTACAGATGTGCTCAGGGGATGAGCGACGGAATGGAGACAACCTAGATGGCGTTGAATAAGGTAAAAGAGCCGTGGGGCACAGAGACAGCCTGAGGAAGGGTTCTGTCTGAATAGGAGAGATACAAAGAGGGCTGCAGAGCTCCAGGGGTGCCGTGGGGCACGAGGACAGTCTCGGGAGGCGTCGCGACAGGAACGAGAGGGCTGGGGGCGCGGCTGAGCACGGACAGAGAGACAAGCGAAGGATTGCTGACACAATGAGGTACTCCAGAGGGGATGTGAACAGAGTACAGACGTACTCAGGGGACCAAACGGAGGCATCAGACATGGCAGAGGGGAAGGTGAGAAAGTGCTCTGGGACAAAATGAAAGCCTGAGGAGGAGTTGTCTCTGGATAAGAAAGACACAACGCCTGCTGCAGAACTGAAGGATGGCCATGGAGTGCAAGGACGCTCACAGGAAGCATTGTGACAGAGACAGAGGGGTGCTGAGGTGGCCAGAGAGAAGGCTCGAGGGCACAAAGGGACTCGGGAGGGGATTTGAACAGAGTACAGATGTTGTGAGGGAGACACTGACCCATTGGAGGCCGTCGAGATGGAGGAGAGGACAGAAACACTACTCTGAGGAAGAAGGATAACCTGAGATGTTCTAACAAACCAAGGGGGTACGAATTACACTCCAGAAATAAAAGCGTGACGAGGAGACCGTCTAAAGCCTCGGGATGAACTGAGAGAAGAGAAGAGAAGAGAAGAGAAAAAAAATAAGACACAAAGAAAATTTAAAAGGCGACAAGGTATGTGACAAACAAAAAAGAATGAAAAGCCAGGGATGTACAGTTTGTTAAAGGTAGACATAGAAAGAAAATTTTAAAAGCAAAATGGGACAAGGCAGAGGAGAAAAAAATGTAAAAATAGGGACAGAAAGCTAGATAAAAGTAGGCATAGAAAAAAAATTGAAAAATGAAGGCATTAAAGGAGGAAAAAGTTAAAAAATAGGGACAACAAACTAAATAAACAGCGACATAGAAAGAAAATCGAAAAATTGAGAGAGTACCCAAAAGACAAGAGAGAATTTAAAAATAGGGACAGGAACTGTATGAAAGCAAACGTAGAAAAAAATTTAAAAAGCAAAAAGGTTGAGGAAATAAAGGAAAAGACTAAATCATGGTGACATATAGACACAGAGAGAAAATACAAAAAGCGAGGGCACGAAGGAAAGACAAGAAATGATTAAAAAACAGGTAGACAAAAAAAAGACTGCGAATGGGATGAAAGTAGACAGCGTATTTTAAAAGCAACGGTGATTAAGGAAATAAGGAAAAAGATTTAAAAATAGCGACGGCAAACTACAACAGAGGCCTAGAAAGAAAACCTATACAGCGATGGCACATGAGAAAGAGAAGAAATAGTAAAAAAAGACAGCAAAGGGAATAAAAGCAGGCCTAGAAACAACTTGTCAAATGCGGTAGGCATTAGGGAAATAAAGGAAAATATTACAAAATCGGAACAGCACACTAAAACAGACGTAGAAAGAAAATTTAAAAAGCGACAGCACTAAGGAAAGACTAAGGAATTAAAATTTAGGGAAAGGGAACCCAATAAAGGGAATTGTTGAAAGAGAAATTAAATCGCGATGGGGTACAAGAAATACAGGGAAGAATGAAAAAAAAAATTCAAGAAAAGGAGCCAGGTAGAGGGAGACGTAGAAGGGATTTTAAAAAGCAACTGAGTACAAGAAACATAGACAAGAATTAAAACATAGGGACAGGGAGATGGACGGAGGGCAAAGCAGACAGAATATTTTAACAGTGATCGGGTACAAGAAACACAGGAGTGTTAAAAAACCAGGGACTGGGAGGTGGATAGAAGGAAACATAGAAAGAAAATTTAAAAAGCGATGGGGACCAGGAGAGTGAAAGAAATTAAAAAATAGGCACAGGGTGTTGGAGAGAGGTAAACATAGAAAGATAACCTAAAATGCAACGGGGTACAAGGAACACAGGAAAGCATGAAAAAGTAGGACGAGGGAGCTGCCGAGAGGAAAACGGAGAACAAAAAATCGATAGGTGAAGTGGTACAGGGCAGAGTTGGCAGAAGAGTGACAAGTTTTGGGGAGGCAGACAGGCAGGTGGGCTGGCAGAGAGGGAGACAGAAGCAGGGACAGGCAGGGAGGCAGGCAGAGAGCCGGGGAAGGGCGGCAGAGGTGGGCCAGGACGCACACGAGGGAACATGTGACTCACCACAGCTCCTGGCACTGGCAGGAGACCTTCACCACCCCAAGGCTTTTCAGTCTGCCTCAGCAGCAGGCGCCTCGATGCTCCTCCGCCGTGAGGCTTCCCAGTGGCTCACGCATGCAGCCAGTGGAGGCACCGAGCTCCCAGCGCTGTGTGCTGGTGGTGCGTTCTGTCAGGGACGGCTCGGTGAGATCCTTCATTGCTGCAGGGACTGGCCACGCCTGGCCAGAGGCACCTGCCTGCGGGGCCCCCTCAGATTCCCTCCTCAGCCAGCTCCCCTTTGGCAGCTCCCTCAGGAAGGCATGCCCTGGTGGCAGCCCCCTTTACAGCTAGAGCCCCTTCACACAGCAGGGCCAGCCCCACCCTCAGCCTCACTGGCCACACCTGGGACTGCCCCAGCTCCAGGCCCAGCTGGAGCCCATTGGCAACAGGGGCCCCTGCCAAAGCCCCCAGCACATCCCCCCCTCCCTGCACCTGTCCACAGCCACGAGCTCTGCACCCAGGGGCTGCAAACACATCCAGGGGCACAGAGGAGGCAGGAAAAGTGTATTCATTAAAGCACATCATAGGGAATCCCGGCAGTGAGCTGGCTCCAAGGCTCAGCGCCCCAAGGCAGCAGGACAGAGGGAAACAAGGGAAGCAGAAAGCGGAAGGAAGGTAGGTAGAGAAGAGGTGTGGGACAGGGAGCCAGAAAATGGGATGCTGGGAACAAAAAAAGAGGGACAGGGAGCCGCACGAGGGTGGAGAGAGAGAGAAATGGAGGGCAACGAGGAGGAGGAGGATGGAGAGATGGAGCACGAGAACCAGAGGAACAGGGAGATGGAGCCATAAACAAGAGGGGGAGGGAGCAGGGGTGAGAGATGGAAGGGTCCGAGCAGGACGACAGGACAGCAGAGAGGGACAGAGAGGAGGAGACACCCACAGGCAGGAGACAGAGAGACGGAGGAGGGGGATTTTTCCACGGTAGGGAACTGGATAAGCCAAGGGATTAAGAGAGGAAAAAAATCAAAGAAGAGAGACAGTGATCAAAATAAACAGAGGCATATTAAGTGAAGCGCAGGCTGCAGGACAGACAGGAAAGAATTAACAAATCAACACATTGGATACAATAAAATTAGATATCGAAAAAACTAAAAAGCCACCTCTATTAGGAAAGACAAGAAAAAACTAAAAAATAAAGAAAGGATGGCAAAGAGGGAGAGACACATACAAAGTACATTGAAAAAGCAACGGGGTACACAACATACTGAGAACTGCTGAAAAATATGGATAGGAAGCTTGACACAGAAAGACAATTATTTCAAAAGCAACTAGGTAGAGGACTAGCAGGAAACAATTGGGGAAAAAAAAAAAAGACAGCAACCTAGATAAAAGTAGATAAAAGAAGCAAAACTTTCAAAGCCAAGGGACTAAGAGAGAAAAGCATTAAAAAAATAGCAATTGCAAACTAAACAAAGAGAGACCAAAATTGTGAAGAGCAACTGCACTAAGGAAAGACAAGAAACAATTAAAGAATAAAGACAGTGAATGGGATAAAGGTAGACAGACAATTTTAAAAGCAACAGGGTTTAGGGAAATAGAGAAAAGAATTAAAAATAGGGACAGCAAACTAAGATGGTGACGTACGACGAAAATTTAAAAAGCGACGGCACTAATGAAAGGCAAGCAACAATTAAAACCGTAGACGGGATGAAAGTAGACTGAAAATCTTAAAAGCAATGGGGACTGAAGAAATGACGAAAAAATTTAAAAAAAGGGACGGTGAACTAAACCGGAGGTGTAGAAAGAAAATCTAAAAAGCAACGGCACTGAGGAAAGTAAAGAAATAATGAGAAATGAAGATAACGAAGGGAATAAAAGGAGGCCTAGAACTACCATTGAAAAAGCGAGGGGGATTAGGGAAATAAAGGGAAAAAATAAAAGATAGGGACAGTAAACTAAGAGAGATGTAGAAAAAAAACTTTAAAAAGCAAGGGCACTAGGGAAAGAGAAGAAAAAATTAACAGAAAACGCAGCAAAATAAAGACAGCAAACATGATAAAAGTAGAAAATTTAAAAGCGACGGGCATTACGGAAATAAATGGAAAAAAATTTAAAAACAGGAACAGCAAACTGAAACAGATGTAGCAAGAAAATTTATAAAGGGCCAGCACAAAGGAAAGCTAAGTAACAATTAAAAAATAAAGATGGCAAACAGGATAAAATTAGACAGAAAATTGTAAAAGCAACAGGGATTAAGGAAAGAAGGGAAAAATTAAAACACAGCAACATTGAACTAAAATGGAGAAGTAGAAAGCAATTTTAAAAGCCTACAGCACAAAGGACAGACAAGACATAATTAAAAATAAAGACATCGAAGGGAAAAAAAGTAGGCATAGAAAACACATTTTAAAAGCGATGGGAATTAGGGGGGGGAAGGAAAAAAAAAAGGTAGGCATTAGGGAAATAAAGGAAAAAATTATGACATCGGAACAGCAAAGTGAAACAGAGATGCAGAAAGAAAATTTAAATAGCGACGGCACTAAGGAACGACAAGAAATCATTTTAAAAACCCAGCAAAGGGCATAAAAGCGGGCGTCGAAAGAACATTTAAAAAGTGGGGGGGATTTGGGAAAGGAAGAGAAAAATGAGGAAATAGGGACCGCGAACTAAAAGAGACGTAGAAAGAGAATTTAAAAGACGACTGCGCTAAGGAAAGACGAGAAATAATTAAAAGAAGAGACAGCGAACGGGATAGAAGTAGAAAATGTAAAAAGCAATGGGGATTAGGGAAAGAAACCAAAAGAATTTAAAAGCCGGGACAGCGAACTAAAAGAGATGTAGAAAGAAAATTTGAAAAGCCACGGCGCTAATAAAGACAAGAAATAACTAAAAAATAAAGACAGCGAACGGAATAAAAGCAGACGGAAAATTTTAGAAGCAAGTAAGATTAGGGAAATAAGGAAGAAATTGAAGCGTAGCAACATTGACCTAAAACAGATAGGTAGGGAAAAAAAATCTAAAAAGCGATGGCACTGAGGCAAACCAAGAAAAAATAACTGAAAAGACAGCAAACAGAGTAAAAGTAGACAGAAAAGTTAAAAAGCAACTAAGGGCACTAAGGAAAAACAAGAAAAAATACTTTAAGAATACAGAATGTGAATGAGATAGAAGTAGAAAATTTAAAAAGCCAAGAGATTAATAGAGGAAAGAACTGGACGAGAGGGAAAGTAAACTGAAACTCAGACATGGACAGAAAATCTAAAAGGCAACGGCACTAAGGAAAGACAAGAAATAATTAGAAAGAAAGATATCGAAGGGAAAAAAAGTAGACGTAGAAAACACATTTTAAAAGCGATGGGAATTGGGGGGGGAAAGGGGGAAAAAAACCAAACAGGGAGAGCAAACTAAAAGAGAGGTTGAGAGAAAAATTTAAAAGCAGCGGCACTAAGGAAAGAGAAGAAATCATTAAAGAATAAAGGCAGTGAACGGCATAAAAGTCAAACAGAAAGTGTTAAAAGCCGCGGGGATTAAAGAAATGAGGAAAAAATTTAAAAGTGGCGACGGCGAACTAAAACGGAGACGTCGAAAGAAAATCTAAAAAGCCATGGCACTAAGGAAAACCAAGGAAAAATAATTAAAAACTAAAGAGAGCGAACGAGATAAACGTAGAAAATTTTCAAAGCAAGGGGGATGAAGGAAATAAGGAAAAACTTTAAAAAATAGCGACGGCAAACTACAACGAAGACGCAGAAAGAAGATCTAAAAAGCGATGGCACAGAAGGCAGAGAAGAAACAATGGAAAAAAAAGGCAGCAAAGGGAATAAAAGTAGGCACAGAAAGAACATTTCAAGAGCAGACAGAAACAGAAAATTCAAAAAGCGAGGGCACGAAGGAAAGACAAGAAATAATGAAAAAAGAAAGGCAGACAAAAAAAAGACTGCAAACGGGATGGAAGTAGACAGCAAATTTTAAAAGCAACGGTGATTAAGGAAATAGGGAAAAAGATTTAAAAATAGCAACGGCAAACTACAACAGAGACCTAGAAAGAAAACCTATACAGCGACTGCACATAAGAAAGAGAAAAAATAGAAAAAAGGACAGCAAAGGGAATAAAAGCAGGCATAGAAACAAGTTGTCAAAGGCGGTAGGCATTAGGGAAACGCGGTAGGCATTAGGGAAACGCGGTAGGCGTAAAGGGAAAAAAAATACGCTTGCTGGCAGGGCAGGGTGAGGAGCAGAGCAGCCCTTGACGCTGGGCAAGCGCTGCTCAGCTGTAACTAACACATCCCTGTGCTATCAATGCTGTCTTCAGCACAACCCCAAAACGTAGCCCCGTACCAGCTACTGTGAAGAAAACTAACTCTATCCCATCCAAAACCAGCACACACAGAAATAAAATTTAACAAGTTGTGCTACAGGGAACACAGGAAAAAAAAAAATTAAAAAGGGGGACAGAAAACTAGATCAACAGAGGCGTAGAAAGAAAGTTTAAAAAGTGATGGGGTACCGGAGAGACAGGAACACAATGAAAAACAGGCACAGCAAACATAATAAATGTTGATATAGAAAGAAAATGCAATAAGCGATGGCGTTAAGACAGACAAGAAAAAAACCTTAAAAATAAGGATAGGGTAAAAAAAAAAATTAGAGACTCACACGGAAAGAAAAATTTTTTGAAGTGACGTGGAACACGACAGACAGGAATAAATTCAAACGTGTGGATAGGGAGCTTGATAAAAGTAGACATAGAATGGAAACTGAAAAAGCAACGGGGTTCCGGACAGACAGGAAAAAAATTAAAAATAAAAAGACAGTGAATTGGTTAAAGTAGGCACAGAAAGAAAATTTTAAAAGCCACTGGGTAAAGGACAACCAGGGGGAAAAAAAAAATTGAAACAAAAAATTGGGTCAAAGTTGACATGGCAAGAAAGTTTCAAAAGCAAAGGCAATAAAGAAAGACCAGAAAAAAACCTGTAAAATAGGGGTAGGGTGATGAGAGGGAGACACAGAAAGAAAATTATAAAAGCAAAGGCATTAAGGAAAGACAAGAACAAGTTACAAAATAGAAAAGGGAGAAATACACAGAGAGACATAGAAAACTTCAAAAGCAATGGGGTACACGACAGACAGGAAACAAATAAAAAAGACAGACAGTGAATTGGTTAAAGTAGACATGGAAAGAAAATTTCAAAAGCGACGAGGTACAGGATAAACAGGACGACATAAAAAATAGGGAGAGCAAAGTGGATAAACTTTGACATAGAAAGAAAACTTAGAATGCGACGGCTTTAAGGAAAGACAAGAATAAATAGAAAATAAGAACACGGGGAAAAAAAGAGACATGCATAAAAGTAAATTTGAAAAGCAACGGGATACATGACACAGGAAAGGATTAAAAAATATGGATGGGGAGCTTGACAAAAGTAGACATAGAAAGAAAACTGAAGCAGCAACAGAGTACAGGACAGACAGGAGAGCATTAGAAAATAAAGATGGTGGTCTGGACAAAAGTGGCCACAGAAACAAGACTTAAAATTGACAGGGTATAGTATAGATGGCAAAAAATTAAAAGAGAAGGACAGGAAACTAAATAAATGGAGACCTAGAAAGAAAATATTTAAAGCAACCGGGTACGGGACCAAGAGGGAGGAATTAAAAAATAGGGACAGGGAATCAGATAGAGGGAGGCAGAAAGAAATTTTAAAAAAGTGACGGGCTACAAGAAACACAGGAAATATAAGAACAGGGGGCAGAAGAGAAGGAAGTGTTGAAAGAAGATTTTAAAAGTGACAGGGTATATGGAAAAATGGGAGGAACTAAAATTTAGGGAAAGGGAACCCGATAAAGGCAATTGTTGAAAGAGAAATTAATGGAGGCACCAGAGGATGATAAGAGCACTCTGAGGCACTAACAAACCCGAGGAAGGGTTTCTGAGGGAACGAGAGAGGATCAAAGTCCGTGACGGAGCTAAAACAGGGCTGCAGTACACAAAGGTGGTCTCGGGAGGCATGGTGACTGGGAGTGTTACCGTAAGTCGGCAAGATACGAACTTTCTAAGACTCAATTTGAAGTGTAGAAAGCAGGCGCTTCTTTATTGCAGCACTGGACGCACAGGGGATCGCTCCACCTAGCGCGCGTGCTTACTTTCTCCACTGTAGTAATTATACACAATCAAAATAGACATATTCACCGTATTTCCAAGAAATGATTATCATATTCATATGATTTCCAGAAACTCATTAATATACGTAAATACTCGGGACACATGCGCCTTCAGGTACACAGGTGGTCGTCTGAGGTCCTCTGGTGGTCGTCCATAGTCTTCCTCATGGTGTCCGCTAGTTGAATCCGATCTTTGCGCATGCTCAGCTCAGTTGCAAAGGCCCATTCTTGGAATCTTGTAAAGTTTTTCTCAGTTTACTGACCAGGCCTACAACCTACCACCCTCTTGACAAGCGAATCCTGCTCCTTCACAATGCCACATTGTTCAACAGTTAGTTTATAATTAAATCAGATATATAAATCATACCTAGTTACCGTTACACAAAATACATGGTTTTATTTTCCTTAATTGCTCTCTTATACAATTCTATCAATATCTACACTTAAATGAATCATTTATCATGTCTATTAATATCTACTGATTGGCATCCTTGATTCTTTAATCAAGATGGGAAGGGTGAAAGGATTTCCAAGCAGCATCACTGGTGCATAACAGGTTCCTATAATTACAGAACTCAACAAAACTTTCTCTATTCAAGTCTTCATTGTTTCATCCTTGACCCGAAACAGAGACTACTTGGTAAGGGTCCTATGGTTGCAAGTTTCAGAACAAACAACATTCTAACATTCTACTTCTATCATAACTAAATTTAGGGATTTTACAACAGGAGCAGAGAGGTCATGAAAGGCTCGGAGACATAAGAGAGATTAAAAGGGAGGCAGAGTGCTACCACAATGCTGTGGAGCACAAGGAAGGTCTCGGGAGGCATCCTAGATGGCAGAGAGAAGAAAAAGAATGCTCTCTTTTGAGAGCAGAGTTCTTAGGAGAGGTGCGATTGCAACAGAACGGGTCCAAAGGGGGCTTAGAGAGCTAAAAGTGTGCTGCAGAGAACATCAGGAGGCATCGTGACAGTAGCAGAGGGGTTCTGAGAGGGACAAACAAAAGAAGGCTTGAGGACATGATGAAGAAGTCCAGAGGGGATTTGAACAGACCACAGATATCCTCAGGGGACCAGGGACTGAACAGAGGTATCCTAGCAAGCACAGAAGACAACATGACTGTTCCGGAGATGAAATCGACGGCATCGGGAAAGGTTCCCAGGGAGCGAGAAGGGCACCAAGTGCGCTACAGAGCCAAAAGAGAGCTGTGGGGCACGAGGCTGTGCTCGGGAGACACGATGACGGCAGGAGAAGGGTGCCGAGAGTGAAAGAGAAAGTGACTCTGGGACCCAATGCCAAACTCGGGAAGGTGTCCCAGCAACGTACAGATGTGCTCAGGGGATGAGCGACGGAATGGAGACAACCTAGATGGCGTTGAATAAGGTAAAAGAGCCGTGGGGCACAGAGACAGCCTGAGGAAGGGTTCTGTCTGAATAGGAGAGATACAAAGAGGGCTGCAGAGCTCCAGGGGTGCCGTGGGGCACGAGGACAGTCTCGGGAGGCGTCGCGACAGGAACGAGAGGGCTGGGGGCGCGGCTGAGCACGGACAGAGAGACAAGCGAAGGATTGCTGACACAATGAGGTACTCCAGAGGGGATGTGAACAGAGTACAGACGTACTCAGGGGACCAAACGGAGGCATCAGACATGGCAGAGGGGAAGGTGAGAAAGTGCTCTGGGACAAAATGAAAGCCTGAGGAGGAGTTGTCTCTGGATAAGAAAGACACAACGCCTGCTGCAGAACTGAAGGATGGCCATGGAGTGCAAGGACGCTCACAGGAAGCATTGTGACAGAGACAGAGGGGTGCTGAGGTGGCCAGAGAGAAGGCTCGAGGGCACAAAGGGACTCGGGAGGGGATTTGAACAGAGTACAGATGTTGTGAGGGAGACACTGACCCATTGGAGGCCGTCGAGATGGAGGAGAGGACAGAAACACTACTCTGAGGAAGAAGGATAACCTGAGATGTTCTAACAAACCAAGGGGGTACGAATTACACTCCAGAAATAAAAGCGTGACGAGGAGACCGTCTAAAGCCTCGGGATGAACTGAGAGAAGAGAAGAGAAGAGAAGAGAAAAAAAATAAGACACAAAGAAAATTTAAAAGGCGACAAGGTATGTGACAAACAA
The DNA here is from genome assembly GCF_030936135.1 of Gavia stellata. NCBI lineage: Eukaryota > Metazoa > Chordata > Aves > Gaviiformes > Gaviidae > Gavia > Gavia stellata. Next base: position 35,465 of record NW_026776257.1, on the reverse strand, counting down.
AAAAGAATGAAAAGCCAGGGATGTACAGTTTGTTAAAGGTAGACATAGAAAGAAAATTTTAAAAGCAAAATGGGACAAGGCAGAGGAGAAAAAAATGTAAAAATAGGGACAGAAAGCTAGATAAAAGTAGGCATAGAAAAAAAATTGAAAAATGAAGGCATTAAAGGAGGAAAAAGTTAAAAAATAGGGACAACAAACTAAATAAACAGCGACATAGAAAGAAAATCGAAAAATTGAGAGAGTACCCAAAAGACAAGAGAGAATTTAAAAATAGGGACAGGAACTGTATGAAAGCAAACGTAGAAAAAAATTTAAAAAGCAAAAAGGTTGAGGAAATAAAGGAAAAGACTAAATCATGGTGACATATAGACACAGAGAGAAAATACAAAAAGCGAGGGCACGAAGGAAAGACAAGAAATGATTAAAAAACAGGTAGACAAAAAAAAGACTGCGAATGGGATGAAAGTAGACAGCGTATTTTAAAAGCAACGGTGATTAAGGAAATAAGGAAAAAGATTTAAAAATAGCGACGGCAAACTACAACAGAGGCCTAGAAAGAAAACCTATACAGCGATGGCACATGAGAAAGAGAAGAAATAGTAAAAAAAGACAGCAAAGGGAATAAAAGCAGGCCTAGAAACAACTTGTCAAACGCGGTAGGCATTAGGGAAATAAAGGAAAATATTACAAAATCGGAACAGCACACTAAAACAGACGTAGAAAGAAAATTTAAAAAGCGACAGCACTAAGGAAAGACTAAGGAATTAAAATTTAGGGAAAGGGAACCCAATAAAGGGAATTGTTGAAAGAGAAATTAAATCGCGATGGGGTACAAGAAATACAGGGAAGAATGAAAAAAAAAATTCAAGAAAAGGAGCCAGGTAGAGGGAGACGTAGAAGGGATTTTAAAAAGCAACTGAGTACAAGAAACATAGACAAGAATTAAAACATAGGGACAGGGAGATGGACGGAGGGCAAAGCAGACAGAATATTTTAACAGTGATCGGGTACAAGAAACACAGGAGTGTTAAAAAACCAGGGACTGGGAGGTGGATAGAAGGAAACATAGAAAGAAAATTTAAAAAGCGATGGGGACCAGGAGAGTGAAAGAAATTAAAAAATAGGCACAGGGTGTTGGAGAGAGGTAAACATAGAAAGATAACCTAAAATGCAACGGGGTACAAGGAACACAGGAAAGCATGAAAAAGTAGGACGAGGGAGCTGCCGAGAGGAAAACGGAGAACAAAAAATCGATAGGTGAAGTGGTACAGGGCAGAGTTGGCAGAAGAGTGACAAGTTTTGGGGAGGCAGACAGGCAGGTGGGCTGGCAGAGAGGGAGACAGAAGCAGGGACAGGCAGGGAGGCAGGCAGAGAGCCGGGGAAGGGCGGCAGAGGTGGGCCGGGACGCACACGAGGGAACATGTGACTCACCACAGCTCCTGGCACTGGCAGGAGACCTTCACCACCCCAAGGCTTTTCAGTCTGCCTCAGCAGCAGGCGCCTCGATGCTCCTCCGCCGTGAGGCTTCCCAGTGGCTCACGCATGCAGCCAGTGGAGGCACCGAGCTCCCAGCGCTGTGTGCTGGTGGTGCGTTCTGTCAGGGACGGCTCGGTGAGATCCTTCATTGCTGCAGGGACTGGCCACGCCTGGCCAGAGGCACCTGCCTGCGGGGCCCCCTCAGATTCCCTCCTCAGCCAGCTCCCCTTTGGCAGCTCCCTCAGGAAGGCATGCCCTGGTGGCAGCCCCCTTTACAGCTAGAGCCCCTTCACACAGCAGGGCCAGCCCCACCCTCAGCCTCACTGGCCACACCTGGGACTGCCCCAGCTCCAGGCCCAGCTGGAGCCCATTGGCAACAGGGGCCCCTGCCAAAGCCCCCAGCACATCCCCCCCTCCCTGCACCTGTCCACAGCCACGAGCTCTGCACCCAGGGGCTGCAAACACATCGAGGGGCACAGAGGAGGCAGGAAAAGTGTATTCATTAAAGCACATCATAGGGAATCCCGGCAGTGAGCTGGCTCCAAGGCTCAGCGCCCCAAGGCAGCAGGACAGAGGGAAACAAGGGAAGCAGAAAGCGGAAGGAAGGTAGGTAGAGAAGAGGTGTGGGACAGGGAGCCAGAAAATGGGATGCTGGGAACAAAAAAAGAGGGACAGGGAGCCGCACGAGGGTGGAGAGAGAGAGAAATGGAGGGCAACGAGGAGGAGGAGGATGGAGAGATGGAGCACGAGAACCAGAGGAACAGGGAGATGGAGCCATAAACAAGAGGGGGAGGGAGCAGGGGTGAGAGATGGAAGGGTCCGAGCAGGACGACAGGACAGCAGAGAGGGACAGAGAGGAGGAGACACCCACAGGCAGGAGACAGAGAGACGGAGGAGGGGGATTTTTCCACGGTAGGGAACTGGATAAGCCAAGGGATTAAGAGAGGAAAAAAATCAAAGAAGAGAGACAGTGATCAAAATAAACAGAGGCATACGAAGAAAATTTATTAAGTGAAGCGCAGGCTGCAGGACAGACAGGAAAGAATTAACAAATCAACACATTGGATACAATAAAATTAGATATCGAAAAAACTAAAAAGCCACCTCTATTAGGAAAGACAAGAAAAAACTAAAAAATAAAGAAAGGATGGCAAAGAGGGAGAGACACATACAAAGTACATTGAAAAAGCAACGGGGTACACAACATACTGAGAACTGCTGAAAAATACGGATAGGAAGCTTGACACAGAAAGACAATTATTTCAAAAGCAACTAGGTAGAGGACTAGCAGGAAACAATTGGGGAAAAAAAAAAAGACAGCAACCTAGATAAAAGTAGATAAAAGAAGCAAAACTTTCAAAGCCAAGGGACTAAGAGAGAAAAGCATTAAAAAAATAGCAATTGCAAACTAAACAAAGAGAGACCAAAATTGTGAAGAGCAACTGCACTAAGGAAAGACAAGAAACAATTAAAGAATAAAGACAGTGAATGGGATAAAGGTAGACAGACAATTTTAAAAGCAACAGGGTTTAGGGAAATAGAGAAAAGAATTAAAAATAGGGAAAGCAAACTAATGAAAGGCAAGCAACAGTTAAAACCGTAGACGGGATGAAAGTAGACTGAAAATCTTAAAAGCAATGGGGACTGAAGAAATGACGAAAAAATTTAAAAAAAGGGACGGTGAACTAAACCGGAGGTGTAGAAAGAAAATCTAAAAAGCAACGGCACTGAGGAAAGTGAAGAAATAATGAGAAATGAAGATAACGAAGGGAATAAAAGGAGGCCTAGAACTACCATTGAAAAAGCGAGGGGGATTAGGGAAATAAAGGGAAAAAATAAAAGATAGGGACAGTAAACTAAGAGAGATGTAGAAAAAAACTTTAAAAAGCAAGGGCACTAGGGAAAGAGAAGAAAAAATTAACAGAAAACGCAGCAAAATAAAGACAGCAAACATGATAAAAGTAGAAAATTTAAAAGCGACGGGCATTACGGAAATAAATGGAAAAAAATTTAAAAACAGGAACAGCAAACTGAAACAGATGTAGCAAGAAAATTTATAAAGGGCCAGCACAAAGGAAAGCTAAGTAACAATTAAAAAATAAAGATGGCAAACAGGATAAAATTAGACAGAAAATTGTAAAAGCAACAGGGATTAAGGAAAGAAGGGAAAAATTAAAACACAGCAACATTGAACTAAAATGGAGAAGTAGAAAGCAATTTTAAAAGCCTACAGCACAAAGGACAGACAAGACATAATTAAAAATAAAGACATCGAAGGGAAAAAAAGTAGGCATAGAAAACACATTTTAAAAGCGATGGGAATTAGGGGGGGGAAGGAAAAAAAAAAGGTAGGCATTAGGGAAATAAAGGAAAAAATTATGACATCGGAACAGCAAAGTGAAACAGAGATGCAGAAAGAAAATTTAAATAGCGACGGCACTAAGGAACGACAAGAAATCATTTTAAAAACCCAGCAAAGGGCATAAAAGCGGGCGTCGAAAGAACATTTAAAAAGTGGGGGGGATTTGGGAAAGGAAGAGAAAAATGAGGAAATAGGGACCGCGAACTAAAAGAGACGTAGAAAGAGAATTTAAAAGACGACTGCGCTAAGGAAAGACGAGAAATAATTAAAAGAAGAGACAGCGAACGGGATAGAAGTAGAAAATGTAAAAAGCAATGGGGATTAGGGAAAGAAACCAAAAGAATTTAAAAGCCGGGACAGCGAACTAAAAGAGATGTAGAAAGAAAATTTGAAAAGCCACGGCGCTAATAAAGACAAGAAATAACTAAAAAATAAAGACAGCGAACGGAATAAAAGCAGACGGAAAATTTTAGAAGCAAGTAAGATTAGGGAAATAAGGAAGAAATTGAAGCGTAGCAACATTGACCTAAAACAGATAGGTAGGGAAAAAAAATCTAAAAAGCGATGGCACTGAGGCAAACCAAGAAAAAATAACTGAAAAGACAGCAAACAGAGTAAAAGTAGACAGAAAAGTTAAAAAGCAACTAAGGGCACTAAGGAAAAACAAGAAAAAATACTTTAAGAATACAGAATGTGAATGAGATAGAAGTAGAAAATTTAAAAAGCCAAGAGATTAATAGAGGAAAGAACTGGACGAGAGGGAAAGTAAACTGAAACTCAGACATGGACAGAAAATCTAAAAGGCAACGGCACTAAGGAAAGACAAGAAATAATTAGAAAGAAAGATATCGAAGGGAAAAAAAGTAGACGTAGAAAACACATTTTAAAAGCGATGGGAATTGGGGGGGGAAAGGGGGAAAAAAACCAAACAGGGAGAGCAAACTAAAAGAGAGGTTGAGAGAAAAATTTAAAAGCAGCGGCACTAAGGAAAGAGAAGAAATCATTAAAGAATAAAGGCAGTGAACGGCATAAAAGTCAAACAGAAAGTGTTAAAAGCCGCGGGGATTAAAGAAATGAGGAAAAAATTTAAAAGTGGCGACGGCGAACTAAAACGGAGACGTCGAAAGAAAATCTAAAAAGCCATGGCACTAAGGAAAACCAAGGAAAAATAATTAAAAACTAAAGACAGCGAACGAGATAAACGTAGAAAATTTTCAAAGCAAGGGGGATGAAGGAAATAAGGAAAAACTTTAAAAAATAGCGACGGCAAACTACAACGAAGACGCAGAAAGAAGATCTAAAAAGCGATGGTACAGAAGGCAGAGAAGAAACAATGGAAAAAAAAGGCAGCAAAGGGAATAAAAGTAGGCACAGAAAGAACATTTCAAGAGCAGACAGAAACAGAAAATTCAAAAAGCGAGGGCACGAAGGAAAGACAAGAAATAATGAAAAAAGAAAGGCAGACAAAAAAAAGACTGCAAACGGGATGGAAGTAGACAGCAAATTTTAAAAGCAACGGTGATTAAGGAAATAGGGAAAAAGATTTAAAAATAGCAACGGCAAACTACAACAGAGACCTAGAAAGAAAACCTATACAGCGACTGCACATAAGAAAGAGAAAAAATAGAAAAAAGGACAGCAAAGGGAATAAAAGCAGGCATAGAAACAAGTTGTCAAAGGCGGTAGGCATTAGGGAAACGCGGTAGGCGTAAAGGGAAAAAAAATACGCTTGCTGGCAGGGCAGGGTGAGGAGCAGAGCAGCCCTTGACGCTGGGCAAGCACTGCTCAGCTGTAACTAACACATCCCTGTGCTATCAATGCTGTCTTCAGCACAACCCCAAAACGTAGCCCCGTACCAGCTACTGTGAAGAAAACTAACTCTATCCCATCCAAAACCAGCACACACAGAAATAAAATTTAACAAGTTGTGCTACAGGGAACACAGGAAAAAAAAAAATTAAAAAGGGGGACAGAAAACTAGATCAACAGAGGCGTAGAAAGAAAGTTTAAAAAGTGATGGGGTACCGGAGAGACAGGAACACAATGAAAAACAGGCACAGCAAACATAATAAATGTTGATATAGAAAGAAAATGCAATAAGCGATGGCGTTAAGACAGACAAGAAAAAAAACTTAAAAATAAGGATAGGGTAAAAAAAAAAATTAGAGACTCACACGGAAAGAAAAATTTTTTGAAGTGACGTGGAACACGACAGACAGGAATAAATTCAAACGTGTGGATAGGGAGCTTGATAAAAGTAGACATAGAATGGAAACTGAAAAAGCAACGGGGTTCCGGACAGACAGGAAAAAAATTAAAAATAAGAAGACAGTGAATTGGTTAAAGTAGGCACAGAAAGAAAATTTTAAAAGCCACTGGGTAAAGGACAACCAGGGGAAAAAAAAAAATTGAAACCAAAAATTGGGTCAAAGTTGACATGGCAAGAAAGTTTCAAAAGCAAAGGCAATAAAGAAAGACCAGAAAAAAACCTGTAAAATAGGGGTAGGGTGATGAGAGGGAGACACAGAAAGAAAATTATAAAAGCAAAGGCATTAAGGAAAGACAAGAACAAGTTACAAAATAGAAAAGGGAGAAATACACAGAGAGACATAGAAAACTTCAAAAGCAATGGGGTACACGACAGACAGGAAACAAATAAAAAAGACAGACAGTGAATTGGTTAAAGTAGACATGGAAAGAAAATTTCAAAAGCGACGAGGTACAGGATAAACAGGACGACATAAAAAATAGGGAGAGCAAAGTGGATAAACTTTGACATAGAAAGAAAACTTAGAATGCGACGGCTTTAAGGAAAGACAAGAATAAATAGAAAATAAGAACACGGGGAAAAAAAGAGACATGCATAAAAGTAAATTTGAAAAGCAACGGGATACATGACACAGGAAAGGATTAAAAAATATGGATGGGGAGCTTGACAAAAGTAGACATAGAAAGAAAACTGAAGCAGCAACAGAGTACAGGACAGACAGGAGAGCATTAGAAAATAAAGATGGTGGTCTGGACAAAAGTGGCCACAGAAACAAGACTTAAAATTGACAGGGTATAGTATAGATGGCAAAAAATTAAAAGAGAAGGACAGGAAACTAAATAAATGGAGACCTAGAAAGAAAATATTTAAAGCAACCGGGTACGGGACCAAGAGGGAGGAATTAAAAAATAGGGACAGGGAATCAGATAGAGGGAGGCAGAAAGAAATTTTAAAAAAGTGACGGGCTACAAGAAACACAGGAAATATAAGAACAGGGGGCAGAAGAGAAGGAAGTGTTGAAAGAAGATTTTAAAAGTGACAGGGTATATGGAAAAATGGGAGGAACTAAAATTTAGGGAAAGGGAACCCGATAAAGGCAATTGTTGAAAGAGAAATTAATGGAGGCACCAGAGGATGATAAGAGCACTCTGAGGCACTAACAAACCCGAGGAAGGGTTTCTGAGGGAACGAGAGAGGATCAAAGTCCGTGACGGAGCTAAAACAGGGCTGCAGTACACAAAGGTGGTCTCGGGAGGCATGGTGACTGGGAGTGTTACCGTAAGTCGGCAAGATACGAACTTTCTAAGACTCAATTTGAAGTGTAGAAAGCAGGCGCTTCTTTATTGCAGCACTGGACGCACAGGGGATCGCTCCACCTAGCGCGCGTGCTTACTTTCTCCACTGTAGTAATTATACACAATCAAAATAGACATATTCACCGTATTTCCAAGAAATGATTATCATATTCATATGATTTCCAGAAACTCATTAATATACGTAAATACTCGGGACACATGCGCCTTCAGGTACACAGGTGGTCGTCTGAGGTCCTCTGGTGGTCGTCCATAGTCTTCCTCATGGTGTCCGCTAGTTGAATCCGATCTTTGCGCATGCTCAGCTCAGTTGCAAAGGCCCATTCTTGGAATCTTGTAAAGTTTTTCTCAGTTTACTGACCAGGCCTACAACCTACCACCCTCTTGACAAGCGAATCCTGCTCCTTCACAATGCCACATTGTTCAACAGTTAGTTTATAATTAAATCAGATATATAAATCATACCTAGTTACCGTTACACAAAATACATGGTTTTATTTTCCTTAATTGCTCTCTTATACAATTCTATCAATATCTACACTTAAATGAATCATTTATCATGTCTATTAATATCTACTGATTGGCATCCTTGATTCTTTAATCAAGATGGGAAGGGTGAAAGGATTTCCAAGCAGCATCACTGGTGCATAACAGGTTCCTATAATTACAGAACTCAACAAAACTTTCTCTATTCAAGTCTTCATTGTTTCATCCTTGACCCGAAACAGAGACTACTTGGTAAGGGTCCTATGGTTGCAAGTTTCAGAACAAACAACATTCTAACATTCTACTTCTATCATAACTAAATTTAGGGATTTTACAACAGGAGCAGAGAGGTCATGAAAGGCTCGGAGACATAAGAGAGATTAAAAGGGAGGCAGAGTGCTACCACAATGCTGTGGAGCACAAGGAAGGTCTCGGGAGGCATCCTAGATGGCAGAGAGAAGAAAAAGAATGCTCTCTTTTGAGAGCAGAGTTCTTAGGAGAGGTGCGATTGCAACAGAACGGGTCCAAAGGGGGCTTAGAGAGCTAAAAGTGTGCTGCAGAGAACATCAGGAGGCATCGTGACAGTAGCAGAGGGGTTCTGAGAGGGACAGACAAAAGAAGGCTTGAGGACATGATGAAGAAGTCCAGAGGGGATTTGAACAGACCACAGATATCCTCAGGGGACCAGGGACTGAACAGAGGTATCCTAGCAAGCACAGAAGACAACATGACTGTTCCGGAGATGAAATCGACGGCATCGGGAAAGGTTCCCAGGGAGCGAGAAGGGCACCAAGTGCGCTACAGAGCCAAAAGAGAGCTGTGGGGCACGAGGCTGTGCTCGGGAGACACGATGACGGCAGGAGAAGGGTGCCGAGAGTGAAAGAGAAAGTGACTCTGGGACCCAATGCCAAACTCGGGAAGGTGTCCCAGCAACGTACAGATGTGCTCAGGGGATGAGCGACGGAATGGAGACAACCTAGATGGCGTTGAATAAGGTAAAAGAGCCGTGGGGCACAGAGACAGCCTGAGGAAGGGTTCTGTCTGAATAGGAGAGATACAAAGAGGGCTGCAGAGCTCCAGGGGTGCCGTGGGGCACGAGGACAGTCTCGGGAGGCGTCGCGACAGGAACGAGAGGGCTGGGGGCGCGGCTGAGCACGGACAGAGAGACAAGCGAAGGATTGCTGACACAATGAGGTACTCCAGAGGGGATGTGAACAGAGTACAGACGTACTCAGGGGACCAAACGGAGGCATCAGACATGGCAGAGGGGAAGGTGAGAAAGTGCTCTGGGACAAAATGAAAGCCTGAGGAGGAGTTGTCTCTGGATAAGAAAGACACAACGCCTGCTGCAGAACTGAAGGATGGCCATGGAGTGCAAGGACGCTCACAGGAAGCATTGTGACAGAGACAGAGGGGTGCTGAGGTGGCCAGAGAGAAGGCTCGAGGGCACAAAGGGACTCGGGAGGGGATTTGAACAGAGTACAGATGTTGTGAGGGAGACACTGACCCATTGGAGGCCGTCGAGATGGAGGAGAGGACAGAAACACTACTCTGAGGAAGAAGGATAACCTGAGATGTTCTAACAAACCAAGGGGGTACGAATTACACTCCAGAAATAAAAGCGTGCCGAGGAGACCGTCTAAAGCCTCGGGATGAACTGAGAGAAGAGAAGAGAAGAGAAGAGAAAAAAAATAAGACACAAAGAAAATTTAAAAGGCGACAAGGTATGTGACAAACAAAAAAGAATGAAAAGCCAGGGATGTACAGTTTGTTAAAGGTAGACATAGAAAGAAAATTTTAAAAGCAAAATGGGACAAGGCAGAGGAGAAAAAAATGTAAAAATAGGGACAGAAAGCTAGATAAAAGTAGGCATAGAAAAAAAATTGAAAAATGAAGGCATTAAAGGAGGAAAAAGTTAAAAAATAGGGACAACAAACTAAATAAACAGCGACATAGAAAGAAAATCGAAAAATTGAGAGAGTACCCAAAAGACAAGAGAGAATTTAAAAATAGGGACAGGAACTGTATGAAAGCAAACGTAGAAAAAAATTTAAAAAGCAAAAAGGTTGAGGAAATAAAGGAAAAGACTAAATCATGGTGACATATAGACACAGAGAGAAAATACAAAAAGCGAGGGCACGAAGGAAAGACAAGAAATGATTAAAAAACAGGTAGACAAAAAAAAGACTGCGAATGGGATGAAAGTAGACAGCGTATTTTAAAAGCAACGGTGATTAAGGAAATAAGGAAAAAGATTTAAAAATAGCGACGGCAAACTACAACAGAGGCCTAGAAAGAAAACCTATACAGCGATGGCACATGAGAAAGAGAAGAAATAGTAAAAAAAGACAGCAAAGGGAATAAAAGCAGGCCTAGAAACAACTTGTCAAACGCGGTAGGCATTAGGGAAATAAAGGAAAATATTACAAAATCGGAACAGCACACTAAAACAGACGTAGAAAGAAAATTTAAAAAGCGACAGCACTAAGGAAAGACTAAGGAATTAAAATTTAGGGAAAGGGAACCCAATAAAGGGAATTGTTGAAAGAGAAATTAAATCGCGATGGGGTACAAGAAATACAGGGAAGAATGAAAAAAAAAATTCAAGAAAAGGAGCCAGGTAGAGGGAGACGTAGAAGGGATTTTAAAAAGCAACTGAGTACAAGAAACATAGACAAGAATTAAAACATAGGGACAGGGAGATGGACGGAGGGCAAAGCAGACAGAATATTTTAACAGTGATCGGGTACAAGAAACACAGGAGTGTTAAAAAACCAGGGACTGGGAGGTGGATAGAAGGAAACATAGAAAGAAAATTTAAAAAGCGATGGGGACCAGGAGAGTGAAAGAAATTAAAAAATAGGCACAGGGTGTTGGAGAGAGGTAAACATAGAAAGATAACCTAAAATGCAACGGGGTACAAGGAACACAGGAAAGCATGAAAAAGTAGGACGAGGGAGCTGCCGAGAGGAAAACGGAGAACAAAAAATCGATAGGTGAAGTGGTACAGGGCAGAGTTGGCAGAAGAGTGACAAGTTTTGGGGAGGCAGACAGGCAGGTGGGCTGGCAGAGAGGGAGACAGAAGCAGGGACAGGCAGGGAGGCAGGCAGAGAGCCGGGGAAGGGCGGCAGAGGTGGGCCGGGACGCACACGAGGGAACATGTGACTCACCACAGCTCCTGGCACTGGCAGGAGACCTTCACCACCCCAAGGCTTTTCAGTCTGCCTCAGCAGCAGGCGCCTCGATGCTCCTCCGCCGTGAGGCTTCCCAGTGGCTCACGCATGCAGCCAGTGGAGGCACCGAGCTCCCAGCGCTGTGTGCTGGTGGTGCGTTCTGTCAGGGACGGCTCGGTGAGATCCTTCATTGCTGCAGGGACTGGCCACGCCTGGCCAGAGGCACCTGCCTGCGGGGCCCCCTCAGATTCCCTCCTCAGCCAGCTCCCCTTTGGCAGCTCCCTCAGGAAGGCATGCCCTGGTGGCAGCCCCCTTTACAGCTAGAGCCCCTTCACACAGCAGGGCCAGCCCCACCCTCAGCCTCACTGGCCACACCTGGGACTGCCCCAGCTCCAGGCCCAGCTGGAGCCCATTGGCAACAGGGGCCCCTGCCAAAGCCCCCAGCACATCCCCCCCTCCCTGCACCTGTCCACAGCCACGAGCTCTGCACCCAGGGGCTGCAAACACATCCAGGGGCACAGAGGAGGCAGGAAAAGTGTATTCATTAAAGCACATCATAGGGAATCCCGGCAGTGAGCTGGCTCCAAGGCTCAGCGCCCCAAGGCAGCAGGACAGAGGGAAACAAGGGAAGCGGAAAGCGGAAGGAAGGTAGGTAGAGAAGAGGTGTGGGACAGGGAGCCAGAAAATGGGATGCTGGGAACAAAAAAAGAGGGACAGGGAGCCGCACGAGGGTGGAGAGAGAGAGAAATGGAGGGCAACGAGGAGGAGGAGGATGGAGAGATGGAGCACGAGAACCAGAGGAACAGGGAGATGGAGCCATAAACAAGAGGGGGAGGGAGCAGGGGTGAGAGATGGAAGGGTCCGAGCAGGACGACAGGACAGCAGAGAGGGACAGAGAGGAGGAGACACCCACAGGCAGGAGACAGAGAGACGGAGGAGGGGGATTTTTCCACGGTAGGGAACTGGATAAGCCAAGGGATTAAGAGAGGAAAAAAATCAAAGAAGAGAGACAGTGATCAAAATAAACAGAGGCATACGAAGAAAATTTATTAAGTGAAGCGCAGGCTGCAGGACAGACAGGAAAGAATTAACAAATCAACACATTGGATACAATAAAATTAGATATCGAAAAAACTAAAAAGCCACCTCTATTAGGAAAGACAAGAAAAAACTAAAAAATAAAGAAAGGATGGCAAAGAGGGAGAGACACATACAAAGTACATTGAAAAAGCAACGGGGTACACAACATACTGAGAACTGCTGAAAAATACGGATAGGAAGCTTGACACAGAAAGACAATTATTTCAAAAGCAACTAGGTAGAGGACTAGCAGGAAACAATTGGGGAAAAAAAAAAAGACAGCAACCTAGATAAAAGTAGATAAAAGAAGCAAAACTTTCAAAGCCAAGGGACTAAGAGAGAAAAGCATTAAAAAAATAGCAATTGCAAACTAAACAAAGAGAGACCAAAATTGTGAAGAGCAACTGCACTAAGGAAAGACAAGAAACAATTAAAGAATAAAGACAGTGAATGGGATAAAGGTAGACAGACAATTTTAAAAGCAACAGGGTTTAGGGAAATAGAGAAAAGAATTAAAAATAGGGAAAGCAAACTAATGAAAGGCAAGCAACAGTTAAAACCGTAGACGGGATGAAAGTAGACTGAAAATCTTAAAAGCAATGGGGACTGAAGAAATGACGAAAAAATTTAAAAAAAGGGACGGTGAACTAAACCGGAGGTGTAGAAAGAAAATCTAAAAAGCAACGGCACTGAGGAAAGTGAAGAAATAATGAGAAATGAAGATAACGAAGGGAATAAAAGGAGGCCTAGAACTACCATTGAAAAAGCGAGGGGGATTAGGGAAATAAAGGGAAAAAATAAAAGATAGGGACAGTAAACTAAGAGAGATGTAGAAAAAAACTTTAAAAAGCAAGGGCACTAGGGAAAGAGAAGAAAAAATTAACAGAAAATGCAGCAAAATAAAGACAGCAAACATGATAAAAGTAGAAAATTTAAAAGCGATGGGCATTACGGAAATAAATGGAAAAAAATTTAAAAACAGGAACAGCAAACTGAAACAGATGTAGCAAGAAAATTTATAAAGGGCCAGCACAAAGGAAAGCTAAGTAACAATTAAAAAATAAAGATGGCAAACAGGATAAAATTAGACAGAAAATTGTAAAAGCAACAGGGATTAAGGAAAGAAGGGAAAAATTAAAACACAGCAACATTGAACTAAAATGGAGAAGTAGAAAGCAATTTTAAAAGCCTACAGCACAAAGGACAGACAAGACATAATTAAAAATAAAGACATCGAAGGGAAAAAAAGTAGGCATAGAAAACACATTTTAAAAGCGATGGGAATTAGGGGGGGGAAGGAAAAAAAAAAGGTAGGCATTAGGGAAATAAAGGAAAAAATTATGACATCGGAACAGCAAAGTGAAACAGAGATGCAGAAAGAAAATTTAAATAGCGACGGCACTAAGGAACGACAAGAAATCATTTTAAAAACCCAGCAAAGGGCATAAAAGCGGGCGTCGAAAGAACATTTAAAAAGTGGGGGGGATTTGGGAAAGGAAGAGAAAAATGAGGAAATAGGGACCGCGAACTAAAAGAGACGTAGAAAGAGAATTTAAAAGACGACTGCGCTAAGGAAAGACGAGAAATAATTAAAAGAAGAGACAGCGAACGGGATAGAAGTAGAAAATGTAAAAAGCAATGGGGATTAGGGAAAGAAACCAAAAGAATTTAAAAGCCGGGACAGCGAACTAAAAGAGATGTAGAAAGAAAATTTGAAAAGCCACGGCGCTAATAAAGACAAGAAATAACTAAAAAATAAAGACAGCGAACGGAATAAAAGCAGACGGAAAATTTTAGAAGCAAGTAAGATTAGGGAAATAAGGAAGAAATTGAAGCGTAGCAACATTGACCTAAAACAGATAGGTAGGGAAAAAAAATCTAAAAAGCGATGGCACTGAGGCAAACCAAGAAAAAATAACTGAAAAGACAGCAAACAGAGTAAAAGTAGACAGAAAAGTTAAAAAGCAACTAAGGGCACTAAGGAAAAACAAGAAAAAATACTTTAAGAATACAGAATGTGAATGAGATAGAAGTAGAAAATTTAAAAAGCCAAGAGATTAATAGAGGAAAGAACTGGACGAGAGGGAAAGTAAACTGAAACTCAGACATGGACAGAAAATCTAAAAGGCAACGGCACTAAGGAAAGACAAGAAATAATTAGAAAGAAAGATATCGAAGGGAAAAAAAGTAGACGTAGAAAACACATTTTAAAAGCGATGGGAATTGGGGGGGGAAAGGGGGAAAAAAACCAAACAGGGAGAGCAAACTAAAAGAGAGGTTGAGAGAAAAATTTAAAAGCAGCGGCACTAAGGAAAGAGAAGAAATCATTAAAGAATAAAGGCAGTGAACGGCATAAAAGTCAAACAGAAAGTGTTAAAAGCCGCGGGGATTAAAGAAATGAGGAAAAAATTTAAAAGTGGCGACGGCGAACTAAAACGGAGACGTCGAAAGAAAATCTAAAAAGCCATGGCACTAAGGAAAACCAAGGAAAAATAATTAAAAACTAAAGACAGCGAACGAGATAAACGTAGAAAATTTTCAAAGCAAGGGGGATGAAGGAAATAAGGAAAAACTTTAAAAAATAGCGACGGCAAACTACAACGAAGACGCAGAAAGAAGATCTAAAAAGCGATGGTACAGAAGGCAGAGAAGAAACAATGGAAAAAAAAGGCAGCAAAGGGAATAAAAGTAGGCACAGAAAGAACATTTCAAGAGCAGACAGAAACAGAAAATTCAAAAAGCGAGGGCACGAAGGAAAGACAAGAAATAATGAAAAAAGAAAGGCAGACAAAAAAAAGACTGCAAACGGGATGGAAGTAGACAGCAAATTTTAAAAGCAACGGTGATTAAGGAAATAGGGAAAAAGATTTAAAAATAGCAACGGCAAACTACAACAGAGACCTAGAAAGAAAACCTATACAGCGACTGCACATAAGAAAGAGAAAAAATAGAAAAAAGGACAGCAAAGGGAATAAAAGCAGGCATAGAAACAAGTTGTCAAAGGCGGTAGGCATTAGGGAAACGCGGTAGGCATTAGGGAAACGCGGTAGGCGTAAAGGGAAAAAAAATACGCTTGCTGGCAGGGCAGGGTGAGGAGCAGAGCAGCCCTTGACGCTGGGCAAGCACTGCTCAGCTGTAACTAACACATCCCTGTGCTATCAATGCTGTCTTCAGCACAACCCCAAAACGTAGCCCCGTACCAGCTACTGTGAAGAAAACTAACTCTATCCCATCCAAAACCAGCACACACAGAAATAAAATTTAACAAGTTGTGCTACAGGGAACACAGGAAAAAAAAAAATTAAAAAGGGGGACAGAAAACTAGATCAACAGAGGCGTAGAAAGAAAGTTTAAAAAGTGATGGGGTACCGGAGAGACAGGAACACAATGAAAAACAGGCACAGCAAACATAATAAATGTTGATATAGAAAGAAAATGCAATAAGCGATGGCGTTAAGACAGACAAGAAAAAAACCTTAAAAATAAGGATAGGGTAAAAAAAAAAATTAGAGACTCACACGGAAAGAAAAATTTTTTGAAGTGACGTGGAACACGACAGACAGGAATAAATTCAAACGTGTGGATAGGGAGCTTGATAAAAGTAGACATAGAATGGAAACTGAAAAAGCAACGGGGTTCCGGACAGACAGGAAAAAAATTAAAAATAAAAAGACAGTGAATTGGTTAAAGTAGGCACAGAAAGAAAATTTTAAAAGCCACTGGGTAAAGGACAACCAGGGGAAAAAAAAAAATTGAAACCAAAAATTGGGTCAAAGTTGACATGGCAAGAAAGTTTCAAAAGCAAAGGCAATAAAGAAAGACCAGAAAAAAACCTGTAAAATAGGGGTAGGGTGATGAGAGGGAGACACAGAAAGAAAATTATAAAAGCAAAGGCATTAAGGAAAGACAAGAACAAGTTACAAAATAGAAAAGGGAGAAATACACAGAGAGACATAGAAAACTTCAAAAGCAATGGGGTACACGACAGACAGGAAACAAATAAAAAAGACAGACAGTGAATTGGTTAAAGTAGACATGGAAAGAAAATTTCAAAAGCGACGAGGTACAGGATAAACAGGACGACATAAAAAATAGGGAGAGCAAAGTGGATAAACTTTGACATAGAAAGAAAACTTAGAATGCGACGGCTTTAAGGAAAGACAAGAATAAATAGAAAATAAGAACACGGGGAAAAAAAGAGACATGCATAAAAGTAAATTTGAAAAGCAACGGGATACATGACACAGGAAAGGATTAAAAAATATGGATGGGGAGCTTGACAAAAGTAGACATAGAAAGAAAACTGAAGCAGCAACAGAGTACAGGACAGACAGGAGAGCATTAGAAAATAAAGATGGTGGTCTGGACAAAAGTGGCCACAGAAACAAGACTTAAAATTGACAGGGTATAGTATAGATGGCAAAAAATTAAAAGAGAAGGACAGGAAACTAAATAAATGGAGACCTAGAAAGAAAATATTTAAAGCAACCGGGTACGGGACCAAGAGGGAGGAATTAAAAAATAGGGACAGGGAATCAGATAGAGGGAGGCAGAAAGAAATTTTAAAAAAGTGACGGGCTACAAGAAACACAGGAAATATAAGAACAGGGGGCAGAAGAGAAGGAAGTGTTGAAAGAAGATTTTAAAAGTGACAGGGTATATGGAAAAATGGGAGGAACTAAAATTTAGGGAAAGGGAACCCGATAAAGGCAATTGTTGAAAGAGAAATTAATGGAGGCACCAGAGGATGATAAGAGCACTCTGAGGCACTAACAAACCCGAGGAAGGGTTTCTGAGGGAACGAGAGAGGATCAAAGTCCGTGACGGAGCTAAAACAGGGCTGCAGTACACAAAGGTGGTCTCGGGAGGCATGGTGACTGGGAGTGTTACCGTAAGTCGGCAAGATACGAACTTTCTAAGACTCAATTTGAAGTGTAGAAAGCAGGCGCTTCTTTATTGCAGCACTGGACGCACAGGGGATCGCTCCACCTAGCGCGCGTGCTTACTTTCTCCACTGTAGTAATTATACACAATCAAAATAGACATATTCACCGTATTTCCAAGAAATGATTATCATATTCATATGATTTCCAGAAACTCATTAATATACGTAAATACTCGGGACACATGCGCCTTCAGGTACACAGGTGGTCGTCTGAGGTCCTCTGGTGGTCGTCCATAGTCTTCCTCATGGTGTCCGCTAGTTGAATCCGATCTTTGCGCATGCTCAGCTCAGTTGCAAAGGCCCATTCTTGGAATCTTGTAAAGTTTTTCTCAGTTTACTGACCAGGCCTACAACCTACCACCCTCTTGACAAGCGAATCCTGCTCCTTCACAATGCCACATTGTTCAACAGTTAGTTTATAATTAAATCAGATATATAAATCATACCTAGTTACCGTTACACAAAATACATGGTTTTATTTTCCTTAATTGCTCTCTTATACAATTCTATCAATATCTACACTTAAATGAATCATTTATCATGTCTATTAATATCTACTGATTGGCATCCTTGATTCTTTAATCAAGATGGGAAGGGTGAAAGGATTTCCAAGCAGCATCACTGGTGCATAACAGGTTCCTATAATTACAGAACTCAACAAAACTTTCTCTATTCAAGTCTTCATTGTTTCATCCTTGACCCGAAACAGAGACTACTTGGTAAGGGTCCTATGGTTGCAAGTTTCAGAACAAACAACATTCTAACATTCTACTTCTATCATAACTAAATTTAGGGATTTTACAACAGGAGCAGAGAGGTCATGAAAGGCTCGGAGACATAAGAGAGATTAAAAGGGAGGCAGAGTGCTACCACAATGCTGTGGAGCACAAGGAAGGTCTCGGGAGGCATCCTAGATGGCAGAGAGAAGAAAAAGAATGCTCTCTTTTGAGAGCAGAGTTCTTAGGAGAGGTGCGATTGCAACAGAACGGGTCCAAAGGGGGCTTAGAGAGCTAAAAGTGTGCTGCAGAGAACATCAGGAGGCATCGTGACAGTAGCAGAGGGGTTCTGAGAGGGACAGACAAAAGAAGGCTTGAGGACATGATGAAGAAGTCCAGAGGGGATGTGAACAGACCACAGATATCCTCAGGGGACCAGGGACTGAACAGAGGTATCCTAGCAAGCACAGAAGACAACATGACTGTTCCGGAGATGAAATCGACGGCATCGGGAAAGGTTCCCAGGGAGCGAGAAGGGCACCAAGTGTGCTACAGAGCCAAAAGAGAGCTGTGGGGCACGAGGCTGTGCTCGGGAGACACGATGACGGCAGGAGAAGGGTGCCGAGAGTGAAAGAGAAAGTGACTCTGGGACCCAATGCCAAACTCGGGAAGGTGTCCCAGCAACGTACAGATGTGCTCAGGGGATGAGCGACGGAATGGAGACAACCTAGATGGCGTTGAATAAGGTAAAAGAGCCGTGGGGCACAGAGACAGCCTGAGGAAGGGTTCTGTCTGAATAGGAGAGATACAAAGAGGGCTGCAGAGCTCCAGGGGTGCCGTGGGGCACGAGGACAGTCTCGGGAGGCGTCGCGACAGGAACGAGAGGGCTGGGGGCGCGGCTGAGCACGGACAGAGAGACAAGCGAAGGATTGCTGACACAATGAGGTACTCCAGAGGGGATGTGAACAGAGTACAGACGTACTCAGGGGACCAAACGGAGGCATCAGACATGGCAGAGGGGAAGGTGAGAAAGTGCTCTGGGACAAAATGAAAGCCTGAGGAGGAGTTGTCTCTGGATAAGAAAGACACAACGCCTGCTGCAGAACTGAAGGATGGCCATGGAGTGCAAGGACGCTCACAGGAAGCATTGTGACAGAGACAGAGGGGTGCTGAGGTGGCCAGAGAGAAGGCTCGAGGGCACAAAGGGACTCGGGAGGGGATTTGAACAGAGTACAGATGTTGTGAGGGAGACACTGACCCATTGGAGGCCGTCGAGATGGAGGAGAGGACAGAAACACTACTCTGAGGAAGAAGGATAACCTGAGATGTTCTAACAAACCAAGGGGGTACGAATTACACTCCAGAAATAAAAGCGTGACGAGGAGACCGTCTAAAGCCTCGGGATGAACTGAGAGAAGAGAAGAGAAGAGAAGAGAAAAAAAATAAGACACAAAGAAAATTTAAAAGGCGACAAGGTATGTGACAAACAAAAAAGAATGAAAAGCCAGGGATGTACAGTTTGTTAAAGGTAGACATAGAAAGAAAATTTTAAAAGCAAAATGGGACAAGGCAGAGGAGAAAAAAATGTAAAAATAGGGACAGAAAGCTAGATAAAAGTAGGCATAGAAAAAAAATTGAAAAATGAAGGCATTAAAGGAGGAAAAAGTTAAAAAATAGGGACAACAAACTAAATAAACAGCGACATAGAAAGAAAATCGAAAAATTGAGAGAGTACCCAAAAGACAAGAGAGAATTTAAAAATAGGGACAGGAACTGTATGAAAGCAAACGTAGAAAAAAATTTAAAAAGCAAAAAGGTTGAGGAAATAAAGGAAAAGACTAAATCATGGTGACATATAGACACAGAGAGAAAATACAAAAAGCGAGGGCACGAAGGAAAGACAAGAAATGATTAAAAAACAGGTAGACAAAAAAAAGACTGCGAATGGGATGAAAGTAGACAGCGTATTTTAAAAGCAACGGTGATTAAGGAAATAAGGAAAAAGATTTAAAAATAGCGACGGCAAACTACAACAGAGGCCTAGAAAGAAAACCTATACAGCGATGGCACATGAGAAAGAGAAGAAATAGTAAAAAAAGACAGCAAAGGGAATAAAAGCAGGCCTAGAAACAACTTGTCAAACGCGGTAGGCATTAGGGAAATAAAGGAAAATATTACAAAATCGGAACAGCACACTAAAACAGACGTAGAAAGAAAATTTAAAAAGCGACAGCACTAAGGAAAGACTAAGGAATTAAAATTTAGGGAAAGGGAACCCAATAAAGGGAATTGTTGAAAGAGAAATTAAATCGCGATGGGGTACAAGAAATACAGGGAAGAATGAAAAAAAAAATTCAAGAAAAGGAGCCAGGTAGAGGGAGACGTAGAAGGGATTTTAAAAAGCAACTGAGTACAAGAAACATAGACAAGAATTAAAACATAGGGACAGGGAGATGGACGGAGGGCAAAGCAGACAGAATATTTTAACAGTGATCGGGTACAAGAAACACAGGAGTGTTAAAAAACCAGGGACTGGGAGGTGGATAGAAGGAAACATAGAAAGAAAATTTAAAAAGCGATGGGGACCAGGAGAGTGAAAGAAATTAAAAAATAGGCACAGGGTGTTGGAGAGAGGTAAACATAGAAAGATAACCTAAAATGCAACGGGGTACAAGGAACACAGGAAAGCATGAAAAAGTAGGACGAGGGAGCTGCCGAGAGGAAAACGGAGAACAAAAAATCGATAGGTGAAGTGGTACAGGGCAGAGTTGGCAGAAGAGTGACAAGTTTTGGGGAGGCAGACAGGCAGGTGGGCTGGCAGAGAGGGAGACAGAAGCAGGGACAGGCAGGGAGGCAGGCAGAGAGCCGGGGAAGGGCGGCAGAGGTGGGCCGGGACGCACACGAGGGAACATGTGACTCACCACAGCTCCTGGCACTGGCAGGAGACCTTCACCACCCCAAGGCTTTTCAGTCTGCCTCAGCAGCAGGCGCCTCGATGCTCCTCCGCCGTGAGGCTTCCCAGTGGCTCACGCATGCAGCCAGTGGAGGCACCGAGCTCCCAGCGCTGTGTGCTGGTGGTGCGTTCTGTCAGGGACGGCTCGGTGAGATCCTTCATTGCTGCAGGGACTGGCCACGCCTGGCCAGAGGCACCTGCCTGCGGGGCCCCCTCAGATTCCCTCCTCAGCCAGCTCCCCTTTGGCAGCTCCCTCAGGAAGGCATGCCCTGGTGGCAGCCCCCTTTACAGCTAGAGCCCCTTCACACAGCAGGGCCAGCCCCACCCTCAGCCTCACTGGCCACACCTGGGACTGCCCCAGCTCCAGGCCCAGCTGGAGCCCATTGGCAACAGGGGCCCCTGCCAAAGCCCCCAGCACATCCCCCCCTCCCTGCACCTGTCCACAGCCACGAGCTCTGCACCCAGAGGCTGCAAACACATCGAGGGGCACAGAGGAGGCAGGAAAATCGTATTCATTAAAGCACATCATAGGGAATCCCGGCAGTGAGCTGGCTCCAAGGCTCAGCGCCCCAAGGCAGCAGGACAGAGGGAAACAAGGGAAGCAGAAAGCGGAAGGAAGGTAGGTAGAGAAGAGGTGTGGGACAGGGAGCCAGAAAATGGGATGCTGGGAACAAAAAAAGAGGGACAGGGAGCCGCACGAGGGTGGAGAGAGAGAGAAATGGAGGGCAACGAGGAGGAGGAGGATGGAGAGATGGAGCACGAGAACCAGAGGAACAGGGAGATGGAGCCATAAACAAGAGGGGGAGGGAGCAGGGGTGAGAGATGGAAGGGTCCGAGCAGGACGACAGGACAGCAGAGAGGGACAGAGAGGAGGAGACACCCACAGGCAGGAGACAGAGAGACGGAGGAGGGGGATTTTTCCACGGTAGGGAACTGGATAAGCCAAGGGATTAAGAGAGGAAAAAAATCAAAGAAGAGAGACAGTGATCAAAATAAACAGAGGCATACGAAGAAAATTTATTAAGTGAAGCGCAGGCTGCAGGACAGACAGGAAAGAATTAACAAATCAACACATTGGATACAATAAAATTAGATATCGAAAAAACTAAAAAGCCACCTCTATTAGGAAAGACAAGAAAAAACTAAAAAATAAAGAAAGGATGGCAAAGAGGGAGAGACACATACAAAGTACATTGAAAAAGCAACGGGGTACACAACATACTGAGAACTGCTGAAAAATACGGATAGGAAGCTTGACACAGAAAGACAATTATTTCAAAAGCAACTAGGTAGAGGACTAGCAGGAAACAATTGGGGAAAAAAAAAAAGACAGCAACGTAGATAAAAGTAGATAAAAGAAGCAAAACTTTCAAAGCCAAGGGACTAAGAGAGAAAAGCATTAAAAAAATAGCAATTGCAAACTAAACAAAGAGAGACCAAAATTGTGAAGAGCAACTGCACTAAGGAAAGACAAGAAACAATTAAAGAATAAAGACAGTGAATGGGATAAAGGTAGACAGACAATTTTAAAAGCAACAGGGTTTAGGGAAATAGAGAAAAGAATTAAAAATAGGGACAGCAAACTAATGAAAGGCAAGCAACAATTAAAACCGTAGACGGGATGAAAGTAGACTGAAAATCTTAAAAGCAATGGGGACTGAAGAAATGACGAAAAAATTTAAAAAAAGGGACGGTGAACTAAACCGGAGGTGTAGAAAGAAAATCTAAAAAGCAACGGCACTGAGGAAAGTGAAGAAATAATGAGAAATGAAGATAACGAAGGGAATAAAAGGAGGCCTAGAACTACCATTGAAAAAGCGAGGGGGATTAGGGAAATAAAGGGAAAAAATAAAAGATAGGGACAGTAAACTAAGAGAGATGTAGAAAAAAACTTTAAAAAGCAAGGGCACTAGGGAAAGAGAAGAAAAAATTAACAGAAAACGCAGCAAAATAAAGACAGCAAACATGATAAAAGTAGAAAATTTAAAAGCGATGGGCATTACGGAAATAAATGGAAAAAAATTTAAAAACAGGAACAGCAAACTGAAACAGATGTAGCAAGAAAATTTATAAAGGGCCAGCACAAAGGAAAGCTAAGTAACAATTAAAAAATAAAGATGGCAAACAGGATAAAATTAGACAGAAAATTGTAAAAGCAACAGGGATTAAGGAAAGAAGGGAAAAATTAAAACACAGCAACATTGAACTAAAATGGAGAAGTAGAAAGCAATTTTAAAAGCCTACAGCACAAAGGACAGACAAGACATAATTAAAAATAAAGACATCGAAGGGAAAAAAAGTAGGCATAGAAAACACATTTTAAAAGCGATGGGAATTAGGGGGGGGAAGGAAAAAAAAAAGGTAGGCATTAGGGAAATAAAGGAAAAAATTATGACATCGGAACAGCAAAGTGAAACAGAGATGCAGAAAGAAAATTTAAATAGCGACGGCACTAAGGAACGACAAGAAATCATTTTAAAAACCCAGCAAAGGGCATAAAAGCGGGCGTCGAAAGAACATTTAAAAAGTGGGGGGGATTTGGGAAAGGAAGAGAAAAATGAGGAAATAGGGACCGCGAACTAAAAGAGACGTAGAAAGAGAATTTAAAAGACGACTGCGCTAAGGAAAGACGAGAAATAATTAAAAGAAGAGACAGCGAACGGGATAGAAGTAGAAAATGTAAAAAGCAATGGGGATTAGGGAAAGAAACCAAAAGAATTTAAAAGCCGGGACAGCGAACTAAAAGAGATGTAGAAAGAAAATTTGAAAAGCCACGGCGCTAATAAAGACAAGAAATAACTAAAAAATAAAGACAGCGAACGGAATAAAAGCAGACGGAAAATTTTAGAAGCAAGTAAGATTAGGGAAATAAGGAAGAAATTGAAGCGTAGCAACATTGACCTAAAACAGATAGGTAGGGAAAAAAAATCTAAAAAGCGATGGCACTGAGGCAAACCAAGAAAAAAATAACTGAAAAGACAGCAAACAGAGTAAAAGTAGACAGAAGAGTTAAAAAGCAACTAAGGGCACTAAGGAAAAACAAGAAAAAATACTTTAAGAATACAGAATGTGAATGAGATAGAAGTAGAAAATTTAAAAAGCCAAGAGATTAATAGAGGAAAGAACTGGACGAGAGGGAAAGTAAACTGAAACTCAGACATGGACAGAAAATCTAAAAGGCAACGGCACTAAGGAAAGACAAGAAATAATTAGAAAGAAAGATATCGAAGGGAAAAAAAGTAGACGTAGAAAACACATTTTAAAAGCGATGGGAATTGGGGGGGGAAAGGGGGAAAAAAACCAAACAGGGAGAGCAAACTAAAAGAGAGGTTGAGAGAAAAATTTAAAAGCAGCGGCACTAAGGAAAGAGAAGAAATCATTAAAGAATAAAGGCAGTGAACGGCATAAAAGTCAAACAGAAAGTGTTAAAAGCCGCGGGGATTAAAGAAATGAGGAAAAAATTTAAAAGTGGCGACGGCGAACTAAAACGGAGACGTCGAAAGAAAATCTAAAAAGCCATGGCACTAAGGAAAACCAAGGAAAAATAATTAAAAACTAAAGAGAGCGAACGAGATAAACGTAGAAAATTTTCAAAGCAAGGGGGATGAAGGAAATAAGGAAAAACTTTAAAAAATAGCGACGGCAAACTACAACGAAGACGCAGAAAGAAGATCTAAAAAGCGATGGCACAGAAGGCAGAGAAGAAACAATGGAAAAAAAAGGCAGCAAAGGGAATAAAAGTAGGCACAGAAAGAACATTTCAAGAGCAGACAGAAACAGAAAATTCAAAAAGCGAGGGCACGAAGGAAAGACAAGAAATAATGAAAAAAGAAAGGCAGACAAAAAAAAGACTGCAAACGGGATGGAAGTAGACAGCAAATTTTAAAAGCAACGGTGATTAAGGAAATAGGGAAAAAGATTTAAAAATAGCAACGGCAAACTACAACAGAGACCTAGAAAGAAAACCTATACAGCGACTGCACATAAGAAAGAGAAAAAATAGAAAAAAGGACAGCAAAGGGAATAAAAGCAGGCATAGAAACAAGTTGTCAAAGGCGGTAGGCATTAGGGAAACGCGGTAGGCATTAGGGAAACGCGGTAGGCGTAAAGGGAAAAAAAATACGCTTGCTGGCAGGGCAGGGTGAGGAGCAGAGCAGCCCTTGACGCTGGGCAAGCACTGCTCAGCTGTAACTAACACATCCCTGTGCTATCAATGCTGTCTTCAGCACAACCCCAAAACGTAGCCCCGTACCAGCTACTGTGAAGAAAACTAACTCTATCCCATCCAAAACCAGCACACACAGAAATAAAATTTAACAAGTTGTGCTACAGGGAACACAGGAAAAAAAAAATTAAAAAGGGGGACAGAAAACTAGATCAACAGAGGCGTAGAAAGAAAGTTTAAAAAGTGATGGGGTACCGGAGAGACAGGAACACAATGAAAAACAGGCACAGCAAACATAATAAATGTTGATATAGAAAGAAAATGCAATAAGCGATGGCGTTAAGACAGACAAGAAAAAAACCTTAAAAATAAGGATAGGGTAAAAAAAAAAAATTAGAGACTCACACGGAAAGAAAAATTTTTTGAAGTGACGTGGAACACGACAGACAGGAATAAATTCAAACGTGTGGATAGGGAGCTTGATAAAAGTAGACATAGAATGGAAACTGAAAAAGCAACGGGGTTCCGGACAGACAGGAAAAAAATTAAAAATAAAAAGACAGTGAATTGGTTAAAGTAGGCACAGAAAGAAAATTTTAAAAGCCACTGGGTAAAGGACAACCAGGGGAAAAAAAAAATTGAAACAAAAAATTGGGTCAAAGTTGACATGGCAAGAAAGTTTCAAAAGCAAAGGCAATAAAGAAAGACCAGAAAAAAACCTGTAAAATAGGGGTAGGGTGATGAGAGGGAGACACAGAAAGAAAATTATAAAAGCAAAGGCATTAAGGAAAGACAAGAACAAGTTACAAAATAGAAAAGGGAGAAATACACAGAGAGACATAGAAAACTTCAAAAGCAATGGGGTACACGACAGACAGGAAACAAATAAAAAAGACAGACAGTGAATTGGTTAAAGTAGACATGGAAAGAAAATTTCAAAAGCGACGAGGTACAGGATAAACAGGACGACATAAAAAATAGGGAGAGCAAAGTGGATAAACTTTGACATAGAAAGAAAACTTAGAATGCGACGGCTTTAAGGAAAGACAAGAATAAATAGAAAATAAGAACACGGGGAAAAAAAGAGACATGCATAAAAGTAAATTTGAAAAGCAACGGGATACATGACACAGGAAAGGATTAAAAAATATGGATGGGGAGCTTGACAAAAGTAGACATAGAAAGAAAACTGAAGCAGCAACAGAGTACAGGACAGACAGGAGAGCATTAGAAAATAAAGATGGTGGTCTGGACAAAAGTGGCCACAGAAACAAGACTTAAAATTGACAGGGTATAGTATAGATGGCAAAAAATTAAAAGAGAAGGACAGGAAACTAAATAAATGGAGACCTAGAAAGAAAATATTTAAAGCAACCGGGTACGGGACCAAGAGGGAGGAATTAAAAAATAGGGACAGGGAATCAGATAGAGGGAGGCAGAAAGAAATTTTAAAAAAGTGACGGGCTACAAGAAACACAGGAAATATAAGAACAGGGGGCAGAAGAGAAGGAAGTGTTGAAAGAAGATTTTAAAAGTGACAGGGTATATGGAAAAATGGGAGGAACTAAAATTTAGGGAAAGGGAACCCGATAAAGGCAATTGTTGAAAGAGAAATTAATGGAGGCACCAGAGGATGATAAGAGCACTCTGAGGCACTAACAAACCCGAGGAAGGGTTTCTGAGGGAACGAGAGAGGATCAAAGTCCGTGACGGAGCTAAAACAGGGCTGCAGTACACAAAGGTGGTCTCGGGAGGCATGGTGACTGGGAGTGTTACCGTAAGTCGGCAAGATACGAACTTTCTAAGACTCAATTTGAAGTGTAGAAAGCAGGCGCTTCTTTATTGCAGCACTGGACGCACAGGGGATCGCTCCGCCTAGCGCGCGTGCTTACTTTCTCCACTGTAGTAATTATACACAATCAAAATAGACATATTCACCGTATTTCCAAGAAATGATTATCATATTCATATGATTTCCAGAAACTCATTAATATACGTAAATACTCGGGACACATGCGCCTTCAGGTACACAGGTGGTCGTCTGAGGTCCTCTGGTGGTCGTCCATAGTCTTCCTCATGGTGTCCGCTAGTTGAATCCGATCTTTGCGCATGCTCAGCTCAGTTGCAAAGGCCCATTCTTGGAATCTTGTAAAGTTTTTCTCAGTTTACTGACCAGGCCTACAACCTACCACCCTCTTGACAAGCGAATCCTGCTCCTTCACAATGCCACATTGTTCAACAGTTAGTTTATAATTAAATCAGATATATAAATCATACCTAGTTACCGTTACACAAAATACATGGTTTTATTTTCCTTAATTGCTCTCTTATACAATTCTATCAATATCTACACTTAAATGAATCATTTATCATGTCTATTAATATCTACTGATTGGCATCCTTGATTCTTTAATCAAGATGGGAAGGGTGAAAGGATTTCCAAGCAGCATCACTGGTGCATAACAGGTTCCTATAATTACAGAACTCAACAAAACTTTCTCTATTCAAGTCTTCATTGTTTCATCCTTGACCCGAAACAGAGACTACTTGGTAAGGGTCCTATGGTTGCAAGTTTCAGAACAAACAACATTCTAACATTCTACTTCTATCATAACTAAATTTAGGGATTTTACAACAGGAGCAGAGAGGTCATGAAAGGCTCGGAGACATAAGAGAGATTAAAAGGGAGGCAGAGTGCTACCACAATGCTGTGGAGCACAAGGAAGGTCTCGGGAGGCATCCTAGATGGCAGAGAGAAGAAAAAGAATGCTCTCTTTTGAGAGCAGAGTTCTTAGGAGAGGTGCGATTGCAACAGAACGGGTCCAAAGGGGGCTTAGAGAGCTAAAAGTGTGCTGCAGAGAACATCAGGAGGCATCGTGACAGTAGCAGAGGGGTTCTGAGAGGGACAGACAAAAGAAGGCTTGAGGACATGATGAAGAAGTCCAGAGGGGATTTGAACAGACCACAGATATCCTCAGGGGACCAGGGACTGAACAGAGGTATCCTAGCAAGCACAGAAGACAACATGACTGTTCCGGAGATGAAATCGACGGCATCGGGAAAGGTTCCCAGGGAGCGAGAAGGGCACCAAGTGTGCTACAGAGCCAAAAGAGAGCTGTGGGGCACGAGGCTGTGCTCGGGAGACACGATGACGGCAGGAGAAGGGTGCCGAGAGTGAAAGAGAAAGTGACTCTGGGACCCAATGCCAAACTCGGGAAGGTGTCCCAGCAACGTACAGATGTGCTCAGGGGATGAGCGACGGAATGGAGACAACCTAGATGGCGTTGAATAAGGTAAAAGAGCCGTGGGGCACAGAGACAGCCTGAGGAAGGGTTCTGTCTGAATAGGAGAGATACAAAGAGGGCTGCAGAGCTCCAGGGGTGCCGTGGGGCACGAGGACAGTCTCGGGAGGCGTCGCGACAGGAACGAGAGGGCTGGGGGCGCGGCTGAGCACGGACAGAGAGACAAGCGAAGGATTGCTGACACAATGAGGTACTCCAGAGGGGATGTGAACAGAGTACAGACGTACTCAGGGGACCAAACGGAGGCATCAGACATGGCAGAGGGGAAGGTGAGAAAGTGCTCTGGGACAAAATGAAAGCCTGAGGAGGAGTTGTCTCTGGATAAGAAAGACACAACGCCTGCTGCAGAACTGAAGGATGGCCATGGAGTGCAAGGACGCTCACAGGAAGCATTGTGACAGAGACAGAGGGGTGCTGAGGTGGCCAGAGAGAAGGCTCGAGGGCACAAAGGGACTCGGGAGGGGATTTGAACAGAGTACAGATGTTGTGAGGGAGACACTGACCCATTGGAGGCCGTCGAGATGGAGGAGAGGACAGAAACACTACTCTGAGGAAGAAGGATAACCTGAGATGTTCTAACAAACCAAGGGGGTACGAATTACACTCCAGAAATAAAAGCGTGACGAGGAGACCGTCTAAAGCCTCGGGATGAACTGAGAGAAGAGAAGAGAAGAGAAGAGAAAAAAAATAAGACACAAAGAAAATTTAAAAGGCGACAAAAAAGAATGAAAAGCCAGGGATGTACAGTTTGTTAAAGGTAGACATAGAAAGAAAATTTTAAAAGCAAAATGGGACAAGGCAGAGGAGAAAAAAATGTAAAAATAGGGACAGAAAGCTAGATAAAAGTAGGCATAGAAAAAAAATTGAAAAATGAAGGCATTAAAGGAGGAAAAAGTTAAAAAATAGGGACAACAAACTAAATAAACAGCGACATAGAAAGAAAATCGAAAAATTGAGAGAGTACCCAAAAGACAAGAGAGAATTTAAAAATAGGGACAGGAACTGTATGAAAGCAAACGTAGAAAAAAATTTAAAAAGCAAAAAGGTTGAGGAAATAAAGGAAAAGACTAAATCATGGTGACATATAGACACAGAGAGAAAATACAAAAAGCGAGGGCACGAAGGAAAGACAAGAAATGATTAAAAAACAGGTAGACAAAAAAAAGACTGCGAATGGGATGAAAGTAGACAGCGTATTTTAAAAGCAACGGTGATTAAGGAAATAAGGAAAAAGATTTAAAAATAGCGACGGCAAACTACAACAGAGGCCTAGAAAGAAAACCTATACAGCGATGGCACATGAGAAAGAGAAGAAATAGTAAAAAAAGACAGCAAAGGGAATAAAAGCAGGCCTAGAAACAACTTGTCAAACGCGGTAGGCATTAGGGAAATAAAGGAAAATATTACAAAATCGGAACAGCACACTAAAACAGACGTAGAAAGAAAATTTAAAAAGCGACAGCACTAAGGAAAGACTAAGGAATTAAAATTTAGGGAAAGGGAACCCAATAAAGGGAATTGTTGAAAGAGAAATTAAATCGCGATGGGGTACAAGAAATACAGGGAAGAATGAAAAAAAAAATTCAAGAAAAGGAGCCAGGTAGAGGGAGACGTAGAAGGGATTTTAAAAAGCAACTGAGTACAAGAAACATAGACAAGAATTAAAACATAGGGACAGGGAGATGGACGGAGGGCAAAGCAGACAGAATATTTTAACAGTGATCGGGTACAAGAAACACAGGAGTGTTAAAAAACCAGGGACTGGGAGGTGGATAGAAGGAAACATAGAAAGAAAATTTAAAAAGCGATGGGGACCAGGAGAGTGAAAGAAATTAAAAAATAGGCACAGGGTGTTGGAGAGAGGTAAACATAGAAAGATAACCTAAAATGCAACGGGGTACAAGGAACACAGGAAAGCATGAAAAAGTAGGACGAGGGAGCTGCCGAGAGGAAAACGGAGAACAAAAAATCGATAGGTGAAGTGGTACAGGGCAGAGTTGGCAGAAGAGTGACAAGTTTTGGGGAGGCAGACAGGCAGGTGGGCTGGCAGAGAGGGAGACAGAAGCAGGGACAGGCAGGGAGGCAGGCAGAGAGCCGGGGAAGGGCGGCAGAGGTGGGCCGGGACGCACACGAGGGAACATGTGACTCACCACAGCTCCTGGCACTGGCAGGAGACCTTCACCACCCCAAGGCTTTTCAGTCTGCCTCAGCAGCAGGCGCCTCGATGCTCCTCCGCCGTGAGGCTTCCCAGTGGCTCACGCATGCAGCCAGTGGAGGCACCGAGCTCCCAGCGCTGTGTGCTGGTGGTGCGTTCTGTCAGGGACGGCTCGGTGAGATCCTTCATTGCTGCAGGGACTGGCCACGCCTGGCCAGAGGCACCTGCCTGCGGGGCCCCCTCAGATTCCCTCCTCAGCCAGCTCCCCTTTGGCAGCTCCCTCAGGAAGGCATGCCCTGGTGGCAGCCCCCTTTACAGCTAGAGCCCCTTCACACAGCAGGGCCAGCCCCACCCTCAGCCTCACTGGCCACACCTGGGACTGCCCCAGCTCCAGGCCCAGCTGGAGCCCATTGGCAACAGGGGCCCCTGCCAAAGCCCCCAGCACATCCCCCCCTCCCTGCACCTGTCCACAGCCACGAGCTCTGCACCCAGGGGCTGCAAACACATCCAGGGGCACAGAGGAGGCAGGAAAAGTGTATTCATTAAAGCACATCATAGGGAATCCCGGCAGTGAGCTGGCTCCAAGGCTCAGCGCCCCAAGGCAGCAGGACAGAGGGAAACAAGGGAAGCAGAAAGCGGAAGGAAGGTAGGTAGAGAAGAGGTGTGGGACAGGGAGCCAGAAAATGGGATGCTGGGAACAAAAAAAGAGGGACAGGGAGCCGCACGAGGGTGGAGAGAGAGAGAAATGGAGGGCAACGAGGAGGAGGAGGATGGAGAGATGGAGCACGAGAACCAGAGGAACAGGGAGATGGAGCCATAAACAAGAGGGGGAGGGAGCAGGGGTGAGAGATGGAAGGGTCCGAGCAGGACGACAGGACAGCAGAGAGGGACAGAGAGGAGGAGACACCCACAGGCAGGAGACAGAGAGACGGAGGAGGGGGATTTTTCCACGGTAGGGAACTGGATAAGCCAAGGGATTAAGAGAGGACAAAAATCAAAGAAGAGAGACAGTGATCAAAATAAACAGAGGCATACGAAGAAAATTTATTAAGTGAAGCGCAGGCTGCAGGACAGACAGGAAAGAATTAACAAATCAACACATTGGATACAATAAAATTAGATATCGAAAAAACTAAAAAGCCACCTCTATTAGGAAAGACAAGAAAAAACTAAAAAATAAAGAAAGGATGGCAAAGAGGGAGAGACACATACAAAGTACATTGAAAAAGCAACAGGGTACACAACATACTGAGAACTGCTGAAAAATACGGATAGGAAGCTTGACACAGAAAGACAATTATTTCAAAAGCAACTAGGTAGAGGACTAGCAGGAAACAATTGGGGAAAAAAAAAAAAGACAGCAACCTAGATAAAAGTAGATAAAAGAAGCAAAACTTTCAAAGCCAAGGGACTAAGAGAGAAAAGCATTAAAAAAATAGCAATTGCAAACTAAACAAAGAGAGACCAAAATTGTGAAGAGCAACTGCACTAAGGAAAGACAAGAAACAATTAAAGAATAAAGACAGTGAATGGGATAAAGGTAGACAGACAATTTTAAAAGCAACAGGGTTTAGGGAAATAGAGAAAAGAATTAAAAATAGGGACAGCAAACTAATGAAAGGCAAGCAACAATTAAAACCGTAGACGGGATGAAAGTAGACTGAAAATCTTAAAAGCAATGGGGACTGAAGAAATGACGAAAAAATTTAAAAAAAGGGACGGTGAACTAAACCGGAGGTGTAGAAAGAAAATGTAAAAAGCAACGGCACTGAGGAAAGTAAAGAAATAATGAGAAATGAAGATAACGAAGGGAATAAAAGGAGGCCTAGAACTACCATTGAAAAAGCGAGGGGGATTAGGGAAATAAAGGGAAAAAATAAAAGATAGGGACAGTAAACTAAGAGAGATGTAGAAAAAAACTTTAAAAAGCAAGGGCACTAGGGAAAGAGAAGAAAAAATTAACAGAAAACGCAGCAAAATAAAGACAGCAAACATGATAAAAGTAGAAAATTTAAAAGCGACGGGCATTACGGAAATAAATGGAAAAAAATTTAAAAACAGGAACAGCAAACTGAAACAGATGTAGCAAGAAAATTTATAAAGGGCCAGCACAAAGGAAAGCTAAGTAACAATTAAAAAATAAAGATGGCAAACAGGATAAAATTAGACAGAAAATTGTAAAAGCAACAGGGATTAAGGAAAGAAGGGAAAAATTAAAACACAGCAACATTGAACTAAAATGGAGAAGTAGAAAGCAATTTTAAAAGCCTACAGCACAAAGGACAGACAAGACATAATTAAAAATAAAGACATCGAAGGGAAAAAAAGTAGGCATAGAAAACACATTTTAAAAGCGATGGGAATTAGGGGGGGGAAGGAAAAAAAAAAGGTAGGCATTAGGGAAATAAAGGAAAAAATTATGACATCGGAACAGCAAAGTGAAACAGAGATGCAGAAAGAAAATTTAAATAGCGACGGCACTAAGGAACGACAAGAAATCATTTTAAAAACCCAGCAAAGGGCATAAAAGCGGGCGTCGAAAGAACATTTAAAAAGTGGGGGGGATTTGGGAAAGGAAGAGAAAAATGAGGAAATAGGGACCGCGAACTAAAAGAGACGTAGAAAGAGAATTTAAAAGACGACTGCGCTAAGGAAAGACGAGAAATAATTAAAAGAAGAGACAGCGAACGGGATAGAAGTAGAAAATGTAAAAAGCAATGGGGATTAGGGAAAGAAACCAAAAGAATTTAAAAGCCGGGACAGCGAACTAAAAGAGATGTAGAAAGAAAATTTGAAAAGCCACGGCGCTAATAAAGACAAGAAATAACTAAAAAATAAAGACAGCGAACGGAATAAAAGCAGACGGAAAATTTTAGAAGCAAGTAAGATTAGGGAAATAAGGAAGAAATTGAAGCGTAGCAACATTGACCTAAAACAGATAGGTAGGGAAAAAAAATCTAAAAAGCGATGGCACTGAGGCAAACCAAGAAAAAATAACTGAAAAGACAGCAAACAGAGTAAAAGTAGACAGAAAAGTTAAAAAGCAACTAAGGGCACTAAGGAAAAACAAGAAAAAATACTTTAAGAATACAGAATGTGAATGAGATAGAAGTAGAAAATTTAAAAAGCCAAGAGATTAATAGAGGAAAGAACTGGACGAGAGGGAAAGTAAACTGAAACTCAGACATGGACAGAAAATCTAAAAGGCAACGGCACTAAGGAAAGACAAGAAATAATTAGAAAGAAAGATATCAAAGGGAAAAAAAGTAGACGTAGAAAACACATTTTAAAAGCGATGGGAATTGGGGGGGGAAAGGGGGGAAAAAAACCAAACAGGGAGAGCAAACTAAAAGAGAGGTTGAGAGAAAAATTTAAAAGCAGCGGCACTAAGGAAAGAGAAGAAATCATTAAAGAATAAAGGCAGTGAACGGCATAAAAGTCAAACAGAAAGTGTTAAAAGCCGCGGGGATTAAAGAAATGAGGAAAAAATTTAAAAGTGGCGACGGCGAACTAAAACGGAGACGTCGAAAGAAAATCTAAAAAGCCATGGCACTAAGGAAAACCAAGGAAAAATAATTAAAAACTAAAGAGAGCGAACGAGATAAACGTAGAAAATTTTCAAAGCAAGGGGGATGAAGGAAATAAGGAAAAACTTTAAAAAATAGCGACGGCAAACTACAACGAAGACGCAGAAAGAAGATCTAAAAAGCGATGGTACAGAAGGCAGAGAAGAAACAATGGAAAAAAAAGGCAGCAAAGGGAATAAAAGTAGGCACAGAAAGAACATTTCAAGAGCAGACAGAAACAGAAAATTCAAAAAGCGAGGGCACGAAGGAAAGACAAGAAATAATGAAAAAAGAAAGGCAGACAAAAAAAAGACTGCAAACGGGATGGAAGTAGACAGCAAATTTTAAAAGCAACGGTGATTAAGGAAATAGGGAAAAAGATTTAAAAATAGCAACGGCAAACTACAACAGAGACCTAGAAAGAAAACCTATACAGCGACTGCACATAAGAAAGAGAAAAAATAGAAAAAAGGACAGCAAAGGGAATAAAAGCAGGCATAGAAACAAGTTGTCAAAGGCGGTAGGCATTAGGGAAACGCGGTAGGCATTAGGGAAACGCGGTAGGCGTAAAGGGAAAAAAAATACGCTTGCTGGCAGGGCAGGGTGAGGAGCAGAGCAGCCCTTGACGCTGGGCAAGCACTGCTCAGCTGTAACTAACACATCCCTGTGCTATCAATGCTGTCTTCAGCACAACCCCAAAACGTAGCCCCGTACCAGCTACTGTGAAGAAAACTAACTCTATCCCATCCAAAACCAGCACACACAGAAATAAAATTTAACAAGTTGTGCTACAGGGAACACAGGAAAAAAAAAAATTAAAAAGGGGGACAGAAAACTAGATCAACAGAGGCGTAGAAAGAAAGTTTAAAAAGTGATGGGGTACCGGAGAGACAGGAACACAATGAAAAACAGGCACAGCAAACATAATAAATGTTGATATAGAAAGAAAATGCAATAAGCGATGGCGTTAAGAAAGACAAGAAAAAAACCTTAAAAATAAGGATAGGGTAAAAAAAAAAAATTAGAGACTCACACGGAAAGAAAAATTTTTTGAAGTGACGTGGAACACGACAGACAGGAATAAATTCAAACGTGTGGATAGGGAGCTTGATAAAAGTAGACATAGAATGGAAACTGAAAAAGCAACGGGGTTCCGGACAGACAGGAAAAAAATTAAAAATAAAAAGACAGTGAATTGGTTAAAGTAGGCACAGAAAGAAAATTTTAAAAGCCACTGGGTAAAGGACAACCAGGGGGAAAAAAAAAATTGAAACAAAAAATTGGGTCAAAGTTGACATGGCAAGAAAGTTTCAAAAGCAAAGGCAATAAAGAAAGACCAGAAAAAAACCTGTAAAATAGGGGTAGGGTGATGAGAGGGAGACACAGAAAGAAAATTATAAAAGCAAAGGCATTAAGGAAAGACAAGAACAAGTTACAAAATAGAAAAGGGAGAAATACACAGAGAGACATAGAAAACTTCAAAAGCAATGGGGGTACACGACAA